>NC_061852.1:5652037-5657037 GCF_019202785.1 Penaeus chinensis | reverse complement strand
TAATGTAGTTTTTATATATTTTCTTTAGTTTTTTTTTTTCTCTTCTCGTTCTTTTTATTGCCGTTTTTATCTTGATTTTTGTATCATTGATATGGTTATGTTTTTTTATTGTCATCATTACCTTCCTCAGCTCCATCATCATTACTGTTAATATTACAGCTATTGCTCCTATCACCATCATCATCTCATCATCATCATTATCTCCTGCTCATTCTCATCTCCAGTATCATCATCATCATATCATCACCACCAACACACAACACCAACTAACACCCACAACATTTCACCTCCTCACCATGATTGTTTCTTATTCATCTTCCTTCTTATCCTCTCTCCCCTGCCACCCCTTTCACCACTCTCATCCCTCTCACCAGTTCCCTCTCTCTCACCCCTCACCCCTCTCACCAGCTTCCTCCCTCTCACCCCTCACCCCTCTCACCAGCTTCCTCCCTCTCAACAGTTTCCTCCCTCTCACCAGTTTCCTCCCTCTCACCCCTCATCCCTCTCACCAGCCTCCTCCCTCTCACCCCTCACCCCTCTCACCAGCTTCCTCCCTCTCACCCCTCATCCCTCTCACCCCTCACCCCTCTCACCAGCTTCCTCCCTCTCACCCCTCATCCCTCTCACCAGCTTCCTCCCTCTCACCCCTCATCCCTCTCACCAGCTTCCTCCCTCTCACCCCTCACCCCTCTCACCAGCTTCCTCCCTCTCACCCCTCACCCCTCTCACCAGTTCCCTCTCTCTCACCCCTCATCCCTCTCACCAGCTTCCTCCCTCTCACCCCTCACCCCTCTCACCAGCTTCCTCCCTCTCACCCCTCACCCCTCTCACCAGCTTCCTCCCTCTCACCCCTCACCCCTCTCACCATCTTCCTCCCTCTTACCCCTCATCCCTCTCACCAGCCTCCTCCCTCTCACCCCTCATCCCTCTCACCAGCTTCCTCCCTCTCACCCCTCACCCCTCTCACCAGCTTCCTCCCTCTCACCCCTCACCCCTCTCACCAGCTTCCTCCCTCTCACCCCTCACCCCTCTCACCAGCTTCCTCCCTCTCACCCCTCATCCCTCTCACCAGTTCCCTCTCTCTCACCCCTCACCCCTCTCACCAGCTTCCTCCCTCTCACCCCTCATCCCTCTCACCATCTTCCTCCCTCTCACCCCTCATCCCTCTCACCAGCTTCCTCCCTCTCACCCCTCATCCCTCTCACCAGCTTCCTCCCTCTCACCCCTCATCCCTCTCACCAGCTTCCTCCCTCTCACCCCTCACCCCTCTCACCAGCTTCCTCCCTCTCACCCCTCATCCCTCTCACCAGCTTCCTCCCTCTCACCCCTCATCCCTCTCACCAGCTTCCTCCCTCTCACCCCTCATCCCTCTCACCAGCTTCCTCCCTCTCACCCCTCATCCCTCTCACCAGCTTCCTCCCTCTCACCCCTCATCCCTCTCACCAGCTTCCTCCCTCTCACCCCTCATCCCTCTCACCAGTTCCCTCTCTCTCACCCATCATCCCTCTCACCCCTCATCCCTCTCACCAGCTTCCTCCCTCTCACCCCTTACCCCTCTCACCAGCTTCCTCCCTCTCACCCCTCACCCCTCTCACCAGCTTCCTCCCTCTCACCCCTCATCCCTCTCACCCCTCACCCCTCTCACCAGCTTCCTCCCTCTCACCCCTCACCCCTCTCACCAGCTTCCTCCCTCTCACCCCTCATCCCTCTCACCAGCTTCCTCCCTCTCACCCCTCACCCCTCTCACCAGCTTCCTCCCTCTCACCCCTCATCCCTCTCACTAGTTCCCTCTCTCTCACCCCTCATCCCTCTCACCAGCTTCCTCCCTCTCACCCCTCACCCCTCTCACCAGCTTCCCTCCCTCTCACCCCTCACCCCTCTCACCAGCTTCCTCCCTCTCACCCCTCACCCCTCTCACCAGCTCTCCCTCACCCTCTCACCACCTTCCTCCCTCTCACCCCTCATCCCTCTCACCAGCTTCCTCCCTCTCACCGCCTCACCCCTCTCACCATCTTCCTCCCTCTCACCCCTCATCCCCTCTCACCAGCTTCCTCCCTCTCACCCCTCATCCCTCTCACCAGCTTCCTCCCTCTCACCCCTCACCCCTCTCACCAGCTCCTCCTCACCCCTCCCCCTCTCACCATCTTCCTCCCTCTCACCCCTCACCCTCTCACCAGCTTCCTCCCTCTCACCCCTCACCCCTCTCACCAGCTTCCCTCCCTCTCACCCCTCATCCCTCTCACCAGCTTCCTCCCTCTCACCCCTCATCCCTCTCACCAGCTTCCTCCCTCTCACCCCTCATCCCTCTCACCAGCTTCCTCCCTCTCACCCCTCATCCCTCTCACCAGCTTCCCTCCCTCTCCACCCCTCATCCCCTCTCACCAGTCTTCCTCCTCTCACCCCTCATCCCTCTCACCACTTCCTCCCTCTCACCCCTCACCCTCACAGCTTCCCTCTCACCCTCATCCCTCTCACCAGCTTCCTCCCCTCACCCTCTCATTCCCTCTCTTACCAGCTTCCTCCCTCTCACCCTCACCCTCTCACCAGCTTCCTCCTCTCACCCTCATCCCTCTCACCAGTTCCTCCTCTCACCCTCACCCTCTCACCAGTCCTTCTCCTCCCTCTCACCCCTCATCCCTCTCACCAGCTTCCTCCTCTCCCTCACCCTCTCATTCCCTCTCACCCATTCTCCCTCTCTCTCACCCTCATCCCTCTCACCAGCTTCCTCCCTTCACCCCTCATCCCTCTCACCAGCTTCCTCCTCTACCCTCATCCTCTCACCAGCTTCCTCCTCTCACCCTCACCCTCTCACCAGCTTCCTCCTCTCACCCTCATCTCTCCACTCTCTCTCACACTACCTTCACCCTCACCCTCTCACCAGCTTCCTCCCTCTCACCCCTCATCCCTCTCACCAGTTCCCTCTCTCTCACCCCTCATCCCTCTCACCAGCTTCCTCCCTCTCCCCCCTCATCCCTCTCACCAGCTTCCTCCCTCTCACCCCTCATCCCTCTCACCAGCTTCCTCCCTCTCACCCCTCATCCCTCTCACCAGTTCCCTCTCTCTCACCCCTCATCCCTCTCACCAGCTTCCTCCCTCTCACCAGCTTCCTCCCTCTCACCCCTCATCCTTCTCACCAGCTTCCTCCCTCTCACCCCTCATCCCTCTCACCAGTTCCCTCTCTCTCACCCCTCATCCCTCTCACCAGCTTCCTCCCTCTCACCAGCTTCCTCCCTCTCACCCCTCATCCCTCTCACCAGCTTCCTCCCTCTCACCAGCTTCCTCCCTCTCACCCCTCATCCTCTCCACCAGCTTCCTCCCTCTCACCCCTCATCCCTCTCACCAGTTCCCTCTCTCTCACGCCTCTCATCCCTCTCTCCACACTCATCTTCCCCCTGTTGCAATACCTGCTATGCAAATCTGTATATCCGGAACCACAGTAATTAAAGAGAAAGGGAACATAAAGGTATCGTCTTCCCTCACCATTTGCTGATTACTGCCTCCGGAAATTCATGAATGGTTAAACAGGGCAGGTCACCCCGTGGAGAGATTTAATCAGTGTCTGTGGGTTTTCCTCTGTCTAGTTTTGTTATCTGTTTACTGTTTTATCTGTTTATTCCGTTTATCTTTCTTCCTTATTTATCTGTCTTTTTTTTTTTCTATCGATCTATCTGGTCTGTTTATATTTTGTATATCTATTTTTGTATTTATTTACATAATCTACTCACTTCGGTTTTTTTTCTTCTCATTAATCTATACATAACTTCTTTTTTTTTTTTTGTTCAGTATGATAATTTGTTATTATATCTCAACTGCTGTGTTAATTATATCGGTAGTCTATAAATTTTATCAAAAGCCAATTTTTGTGTTATAAACTAAATAGATGTTATACATCATTTTATATTAATTTTGGAGTTACAATCACCTCTGATCACTGATTTTGACTTGATATATTTAAGAGTTTCATTCTTACAAGAAGGACATTGATATTTGGTATCATATTTTATTGACAGTTACCTACTTCCTGTTTGATTTCTTTTTAAATTCTCTTAATAAATCATGATGATATACATTTTAAAAATTAAATCGTCTGATAGCCTAATCATATTCAAAAGCTCATTAATGGGATTTCGTAACATTAGAATTCCTACTCTCTCTCTCTCTTACACACACACACACACAAACAAATCTATCTATCTACCTATTCGTTGATCTGTCTATCTATTTGCCTAGGTATGTATATAAGTATATTTGTATGTATGTATGTATGTATGTATGTGTGGCTTTATTTGTTTATTAATTTCTCCCTCTCCCTCTGTACGAGTATATATATATGTGTGTGTGTGTGTGTGTGTGTGTGTGTGTGTGTGTGTGTGTGTGTGTGTTTATATATATGCATATATTTCTCACTTATATGCAGCCTATAAATCACTTAAAATAAGAATTCTTATCCCAGATGCATTTGCATATATCCAGTATATTTAATAGAATCAAATCTCTTTAGATCTCTGTGCCAAAGCCTGCATCACAGATTTCCATCATCTTTCACACATGAAGAGTTAGAATAACCTTCAGCTTTTGGTATCCATGGCATTTGCACACAGAAAACACACTAATACGATTTAATATTAGAAGCCTTTATCGTAGTATGCTTTCATGAACTGTGAATGAAAGGGAATCATATTGATATCATCTAAATGTATAAAATATAAGTAATGCTTGCAAGCACAAAAGCACACACATATAAGCATTTAAACATACAAACGTAAGCACAGACATACACAGACACTCACACTCATTACCTTTCTATCTCTCTCACACATAAACACACACACATAAACAAAAAACAAACACACATACACTCACACTCACTAATTTTCTCACTCTTTTTATTTTTTCCCTCTCACTCACATAGACACAAACAAACTAAAAAATGAGAATGAAATACTGATTATGCCTAGGATAATCAATAATAATCAATTTTAAAGATGTTTGATATTGAA
>NC_061852.1:5642037-5647037 GCF_019202785.1 Penaeus chinensis | reverse complement strand
AGTAAAAGAGAGAGAAAAAAAGTTTCAATGCAAAGTCGATGAGTTACGATATACAACTACGAATGTTCCTTGCGATTGATTCATAGACTAACCTTTGAACGAAAGTATCTAATAAATGTTAATATTATCCTGTTTTTATTCATGAAATGTTATTAAAACTAGAATTTGATTAATGATGCTAGTTCCGCGCATGATGTACTTGTGATATCAAACCTAATGTGATTGATTTATATGTACTTATATTTATCAAATGTAATAGTAAATATGTAAACTTGATATGCATATTGTTGTATTTATGCAACTTTGAAAGAAATAGAGGAAGGGGGGAGAGAGAAAAAGAAAGAGGAAAAGAGAGAAAATGAAGGGAGAGGAGGGAGAGAAGGGAAAAGTAAAGACAAGAGAAGAAGAAAAATAGAAGACTTAGAAACAAAATCAAGAAGAGAGAAACAAAAAACAAAAACAAATCCATTATCATACGCAGAATGATTCCCAAGCCATTTATCATGCATTTACATCTGTTCTGCATGAAAAATTAACTTCTTTCTCTCGGTCTCTCCGTGTCTCAAGAACTTTTCCTTGTTATTGACGTTCAGTGTTGGATTGGTATTACCGAGGAAGCCTAATGTTATCACCAACATAATATTAACATTAATATTTTCCTGATCTGCTGACGATAAAGTACTAACTAACTGATGACTTACTTCTCCCCCAATATCTACTGACATCAACATTGACTCTAGATCAGTCAGACTGTTCTGAATTACTAAAATAACTATAATATTGATGATACAGTAATGAACATAATAATAATGCTAATGGTTATAATTATAAAGATAATAATTTACAAGTCAGTAATAGATATAATAACAATAATGATAATCTTAATAAAATAATGATAATGAAAAAAAATATAGTAAAAGTAATAGTAATAAGGATGATAATAATAATGATAATGATTGTTGTAATAAAAATAAAAATAAAACTACTAATAATACTAATGATAACATTATTAATGATAATACAAATGATAATAACAATAATGATTATCGCAGTATTGATAAAAGTAACAATAATGGGAATAATGATAGTGATGATAATAGTGATAATAATAATAATAATGATGATTTTTCTACTATTTTTTTTTCTGTTTCTCTTAAGATCACGGAACTTCCTTCTCTCTTGACCTTGAGATGAGTGTAATAATTAAAAGATAATGATAAAGAGAATAGAAATTGATTGATAATTAAAAGATAAGTAATAATTATAAAAATAAACGAGTTGATAGTTAAAAGTTAAAGGTGATTCAAAAGTGAAACTATAAGTAATGAGTTTTTATTTTTTTATTTTTTAATTTTTTTTTTTAGGTTAGATTTTAAAGTTTATTGATAGTTTGGTGGTGATGGTGATGATGATCATGACAAAGGTGATAGTGATGTTGATGGGAACGATGTGTGAAGGTGATGCTTTATTTAATTATGATAATGGTGATATAATGAGGTTGATAACGACAATTAACAATGTATTTTAATTGTATTTTCTCTAACAACATTCTAACAATATTGATCTTTACCTCTTTATGTATCAACATACTCTCTTTTTGGAGCCGCAACAACCTTCTCTTGCAAGTGCTTAAAACCCGCAAAGAAGTAAGCTTATCTTAACGTACTTTTCAGTATCGTTGATAATCCCAATAAATGTATTAAATCTTCTTATATATCTACCTACCCCACTTTATCTCTGTCTCTGCCTCCTTGTCTGTGTGTCTCTCCTCGTATCTGTCTATATCTATCTTTACCTCTGACTGTGTCCATTTCTGTCGGTCTGTTTGTCTTTTTCCATCTGCCTGCTCGATGTCCAGCCCGGGGTCATGCGGCCTGAGGTAGTGCGGATTTACTACCAAGTTCTTCTACCTCTATACAACATATGGAGGCTGAAAGAACCCGTTTGGATAATAATTTGCACTGTTTATAAATAAATAAATAAATATATATATATATATATATTAAGTAAAAAAATCATCAGGTCGCTTCACTTATGTAATCACCAAGTGTTTACTCATAATTTTCGCAATTTCATAAATTAATAAATATACACGCACACTTACAATGTGTATCAGTGTGGAGTTCGGAGCCAAGTGGCTGACCATATAACGGTGACCACCGACCATGCCTTTCTTCAGATTCGAAGCAGGGAAACGGGTCGTCCAGGTAAACCAAATGGTTTCTTTGACGCGCAAAAACACGCACGCACTCTCACACTTGGCACATTTATATTCGTGCCATCACCGATGCGGTGTTTGACAAACTACTCGGCACCATGTTGAATAGGCCAGTGATCCGAGTTGTTTAGGTGATCGTTGTAGGTGGTTAGCAATCCACCATCATATCTACGATAGACTCTGACTCACTACCATATGCAATATATGCAAATCGATGTGCGTGTGCAAGAATGCACACGCACTTGCATATGTGTATGCACTCCGTCTGATGAATGTGTGTATGTATGTGTGTGTGTGTGTGTGTGTGTGTGTGTGTGTGTGTGTGTGTGTGTGTGTGTGTGTGTGTGTGTGTGAATGATAAACCACTCTACCGTGTTGATACTATGTTAGAAAAACACATAATGCACATGACTTTTTATTTCAATATAGCAGTAGCCTGCTGACCCCCCCCGACGTTGCCGAAATAACCGAGTGGGAACTGAGCAATGCCCTTCTGAAAGGTAAGGCAACCGCTCCTAGCGAGGATGCCATTACTTAAATGTCCTCCGCCTTATTTCCTGGTACCTGGCAACCCACCTTTACACTTGTATAGATTCAGACTATCACAAGGAATCTCCCAAGCTCCTAAAAGCTTAATCATTCCCTTACCTAAATCCAGTACTGACAAATACAGGTTCATTTCCTTAACCTCCTGGCGGTGCAAAGTACTTTAGAGAGTAATTCTGAACAGACTTATGTATCGCATAAATCCTAAGACTGTTGACTGTATGGATTTCTCCTAGGACATAGCAGTCAGAATTGTTTTCCAGAGTACTTAACAAACTCAAACCTAGGCATGTATACCGCATTTCTTGATCTTCAATCTGTCTTTGATATTGCAAACAGAGAAATTATCCTTGAGCAGCTAGCTAGCTTTGGTATACTTGGAAAACTATTAATATGGATTCAAATGTATCTATCGAATCGATCGGCATAGCTTCTCTGCTCATACAAAAGTATTGGAACGCGGCACACCTCAGGGAGGCGTGCTTAGTCCCATGCTATTTAACATCCTTATGAATAGATTGATTAATAGGCGATATACCACATGAGGGAAAATACCTCGGGTTGATTGTCAGTGATGCAGAGTTCATCAGAAACCTGAAAAAAAGGCGTTCGGAGCGGCTGAAGCCACTTAGGACACTTGTTGGCAAAGACCATAGTATCAATATCAATACTGCCAAGGCCCCTTTACTTGTTATACATACGGTCCGTTATAGATTATCATGCATTGTACCTAGTATTGTTCAAGGAAGCCGAGTTGACTAGTTAAAAAATTGAACGAAATTAGGCTAAGAGGATCATACTTGAACAACAAGGATTGTGAATATGAGAACAGAACTCAATTTACCTTCTTATACATAAATACCACATTTAGTATCAAAACAATTAGAGAACCCCTTGATTGTACAGAATTCCACAGACAACTAGAACATAGAATAGTGGAGCTAACTTTGACAATACTGATTCATACACAAATCCATGGGTACAAGTAACGTGTAAACACTTAGTTCAGCTGAACATGCCCATAACTAAGACCCTACATGGACGTTTTGTTCCACCGTAGAAAACGTCGGACCTAAATGTATATTATACAATTGCCCCTCCCCCCAAAAAAAAAGAAAAAAAAAAAGGAAAAAAGAACATCTTGAAACTCCGTCTAATGCATATGAATGTTAAACTGACAGATCCTTGCAGTCTGGGAGCAAAGCAGGATGCGGTTTTATTTTTTTGTATATAAAACAATATTTTGTAGCACCAGGCTTGTAGGAGGATTCATGACTGGGCTAGCACTACGCAAACTGAGTTTGCAGGAATACTCATGACCACCGAATTTCTAATGAATTAAGGTTCAGGAGTAATTTTCTGCAATTCACAGAGTTCTATCCAGGCTGAACACTCCAGACAAAGGTGCTGGATATTGCAAATGGCATTAGGATAAATGTGCATCGTGCAAAAAGAACGAGACAATGAAATATGTTTTGTGTGGATTCCATCGCATGTTGGAATCCCTAGACATGATCATGCTGATCGACTAGCAAAGCTAGCATATGACAAGCAAAGTGTGGATATAGATATTAGGATATACATCTCTTACTAGGATTTTATACATCATAAAAGTTTCCTTCAAAGAGGACTTGACTGAGCTGATTAATTCTCAACGCCCTGAAAGCTGTACCAAAGAACACAATGGCCGGTTTAAACAAGGTTCATTCATCTATGGTTTATATAAAACAAGAACAAGACAGTGTGATAATATAACCACACGAATCAGGCCTGAATATAGATTGCAATGGCAGGTCAGTACAGTTTGTAATGTCGAAGAAACTAAGTGTAAACGGTAATGAAGAATACTTGTACATTATATAAGAAAGCCATGTGTTACAGCCTTTCATACCACTTAGCATGAGGTACGGAGAACTATGTAACTATTTCACATCATCTGATGTCTTAGAAGATATACTTATATTGTATCATAAATTTGGAATGTAGTATCACATGACCGCATATCAAATGTAGCAATGCCTTTCCACACCCAAGCTATACTCCGGCATGGCAGATGAGTAGATAAAGGACTGTGTAATTGTTCTTTTCCTTTAAGTAATAAAGTTCTTAACATAATAATGTTACAGCCTAAAATTCAAATGTAATACCATTATATACTGTTATGACCATGCATCATATATACCATAGCTTGCCCACGCCTGTGCAGTTCGCCAGGGTTGTAAATAAAGGACTAAAC
>NC_061852.1:5627037-5637037 GCF_019202785.1 Penaeus chinensis | reverse complement strand
CTAGTTTCACAGTAACTATCAGAGGCAAAGACATACACTTAGAACTCTTCACAGATTCAAATGTTTTCCTTAAAAATGTTAAAGTATTTTTGAACAAAAACAAGTACAAGAACGATCAGCTTGTTTGACGCACTCACACAATCAGCAAAACCGAAGGTCACATCATGCTATAAAATCAAAATAGAACACATCAATGCGCAATCTCTCCTCGGTCACTTTGAAGAAATTGAAATGATGATCACAGAGAGAATTTCATTAACCTTCAAAATTTCAATGTTTATAGATGTGATGCAGGGCGAGGTGGAGGAGTATGCATATACATAAGGGACACCTTTAAATCAAATGTAATTTCCACCACGGTTGTGAATGGTACAGCTGTAGAGGACATTTGGGTAACGGTACAAAGTAGTATGTACCCCTCCTTCATTATTGGTACAATCTATAGACACCCGCATGCTACAGCTGAATCATTTGACTACCTCGGAGATGTTTTTAGAGAAATGTCAATGAAAAGAAAACTTTTTTTCATCTTGGGTGACTGAAACAATGATCTAAACAAACCTAATGCAAAATTAGCCGGGATTATTAAGAAAAACAAATTAAATCAGCTTATTAATAAAAATACCAGGATCACAAAACACACCTCATCCATGTTAGACATCATTATATCAAACAGACCTGACTTCATTACGTATACTGACGTTATTCCTTGCCAAATTGCAGACCACGAACTTTTAACTATGACAGTAGATATCAAGAGACCCAAGCGACAACCAGTCATAAAATCTTCCCGTGACCTGACAAATTACGACCCCCAATCACTTTGTCAAAATATTAGTACCAGACAGTCGACCCTCTCAGAGATTCTTACAACGGATTGACGTTAACAAACAAGTAGACATTCTCTCAAACGTACTGAAAAACAGCATAGATGCCACTGCTCCACTTAAGACCAAACCTGTGCGACGTCCCCCCGCCCCATGGATAAATGAGGACATCAAAAGAGCTATAAATGACCGAAACAACACTCACAAAGTTCTCAAATCAATAGAACTGATATCGCCCTTCATTCTGAGTATATACAAAGCAAGAAAAATGTAAAAACATTAATCAAATCAGCAAAAACAATTTATTTTCAAAATAAGTTCAATGACTGTAAACACGACACCAAACAAACATGGAAAACAGTTAAAACGTTAGCACCAAACAAAAAACACCACACAGACACGTCCCTAGATTCCTTAAGTAGTATATCTAAACGACTATTTCGCAAATATCAGGTAGACTCACCTACGAACAGACAGCTGCTTCCTTGGCCTCACAAACCAGGACAAGGCTCTCAACAAATGCTTTCAGACCACAGCCAATAGGAGTGGAAACAACAATTTTAACAATAAAACACTTACGTGAAACAAATGCTGTAGGTGTAGATAAAATTGCTTTTCGATTCATCAAAGGAAGCTTACCCGTAATAGCCTTCTATCTAACTGTCAATATAAACACATCCATAGTCACCGGTACTTACCCATCACTGTAGAAACATAGCATCATAACACCCATTTTCAAATCAGAGATGCAGAACAACTGAACAATTATCGTCCTATCACTCTACTCCCAGTGATATCTAAAGTGCTAGAAAAAAAAAAAAAAATTGCAAATCAACTATCAACATTCTTAGAATCCAATCACCTTATTTCCGAAACGCAACATGGGTTTAGAAGTAAGTTATCCAATGAAACAGCTGTCGACTCCTATAACTTTTTCTTGTATCTTATCTCTCAAAATGCCTGTGGTTGAAGCTGATGAGAGTAAGAAAAATGCATTAATGATTATGAAAGGTTCCGGTCGTGGAACTATATTTATTGTACTTATTATTATGGGTGTGGTTTTGAAGAAATCTTTTTGATAATGATGGTCCTGGCATGGTGATGGTGATGATAAAGGTATTGATAGCTGCATTAGTAATGATGATTAAGAATCGTAGTAATTGTAATGATGCATTTGTGTATGTACAAAATATAGTAGATATGAATAAGATGACACGCAAATAAGATAAATTAAAAGAGGAGAAATGAAAAAAAGTATGTACATCTATTTATCTATCTATATATCATCTGTCTTTATCTGTATCTGTCTATCTATCTATCTATCTATTTATCGATCTAAAATGTTTATTGCATTATACCTCTCCCAGGCGGGACGTCCCCTAAATAAGCATGAAAATATCACAGCATTCTGAGCGCATTTTTGCGTTGCCATGGAGAAGCAAATAGGGTGTCAAGACGGTTTTGTCATGCTCTGGAAAATGACAAGTCTTCAGAAGAAATTTATCCCCTTGTAAAAGAGCTTTCCAATTTCGTAAGTGTTTATAAGCGTTTCAACACAGGCTGTCATTATCCATGCTTTGCTGGAGAGTTAGTGCGGTTTTAAAGATGGTGTTTATTGAAATATCTTGTGGTTAATTGCAAACAGAGAAAAATATCGTTATTGGTAATGCAACGTAAAGTCCGTTGTAGGGTGTTTTTTTATTTATTCGTTTATTTATTTATTTATAAATTTACTTATTCATTTATCTTTTAAAGAATGTGCATTCAAAGCTTGTTTCAAAGATTCCTTAGTCCAGCACACAACAACAACCTGAATTGAATATGTAACGAAATCTGTATAACTCATACTCAAGGGTATGCTGATATACTACTACTACTACTTTTACTACTACTACTACTATTACTACTACTACTACTATTACTATTACTACTACTACTATTACTACTATTGCTACTACTATCACTACTACTAATACTATTACTACTACTAATACTATTACTACTACTAATACTATTACTACTACTATTACTACTACTACTACTACTATTACTACTACTACTACTATTACTACTTCTAATATTATTATTACTACTACTACTATTACTACTATTACTACTACTACTACTATTACTACTACTAATACTATTACTACTACTAATACTATTACTACTACTAATACTATTACTACTACTAATACTATTACTACTACTACTACTATTACTACTACTATTACTACTACTACTACTACTATTACTACTACTACTACTACTACTACTACTACTACTACTACTACTATTACTACTACTACTACTATTACTACTACTACTACTACTGTTACTACTACTACTACTACTACTACTACTATACTACTACTACTACTGCTATTACTACTACTACTACTACTTCTATTACTACTACTACTACTATTTCTACTACTACAATTACTATTACTACTACTATTACTACTACTATTACTACTACTACTATTACTACTACTATTACTACTACTACTATTACTACTACGACTATTACTACTACTACTACTATTACTATTACTACTACTAATATTACTACTATTACTACTACTACTATTACTACTACTACTGCTATTACTACTACTACTGTTACCACTACTACTACTATTACTACTACTACTGCTATTACTACTACTACTACTGCTATTATTACTACTGTAACTACTACTACTACTACTATTACTACTTCTAATACTACTACTGCTGCTACTACTATTTAAAAAACACACAAAAAACAACAACAGACACACAATATGAAATAAAAAAAAGTTTCGAGAGAGACAAAGTTCCTACCCAGACGATAAAAGGAAATAAAGAAGAAGGAGAAGAAGATAAGGAGTCTTCTTGTGGCTCGAAACGTCACGATTTAGATTTCCTATCTTATTGTATTTGTATTTCGTTTCATTATTACAACTTTTTTTCTTTCTTTTTTTCATTTTTACTTATTCTAAATTCTACGGTCACCCCCCCCCCCTCAAAACTAAACGAAAGAGACACAGAGTAAGAGAAAGAGAAAGAGAGAAACAGAAAGAAAAAGGAAGACAAAGAAACAAAAAAAAGAAACAGAACTAGAGACAGAAAACGTAAGATTTCCAAAGACTAATCTAGCTGTCACCGATACAGACCCAGACAGTATTTAGACGAAAGTAGACAGTCCAAACTAGACGACCTCGGACCTCGGACTCACTCTAATCAAGGGTGATTCGCCTGAAGCTATTTAAGTGGCTTTTTGGAAATTGGCAAAGGGGGAATTTGAGAGCAGGGAGGGCGGGGAGACGGGGTGGGGATGAGAGGGGCAGGCGGAAAGGGAAAGAGAGGGAGGGGGAGGAAGGAGAGGAGGGGAGGAAGGAGAGGAGGGGAGGAGGGGAAGGGAGGAGGAGAAAGGGAGGAGGAGGGGGAAGGGAGGAGGAGGGAGAAGGGGAGGTAGATGAGGAGGACAGGAAAGAAGAGGAGGAGGGAGGTGGAAGGAAGAGGGGAAAGGAGGAGGGAAGTAGGACGGGGAGGAGGGGGGGGGGAGAAGGGGAAGAAAGAGAGGAGGAGAGGAATTGAAGGAAGAAGGGGAAAGGAGGAACGTATTGACGGGAAGGAGGAGGATGGGGGAAGGAGAGGAAGAATGAGCATAGGAGGATGGGAAGGGGAAGGTGGGAAGGGAACCATGGAAGGGGGGTAGGAAGGGGGGGGGGAGGAAGAGAAAAAAGAAAAGGGGACGGTGATAAAGAGGATAGAAGAAGGAAGAAGACTTGATGATGAGCGTAAGAGGCAGAGAAGAAGAGGGAGGAGAGAAGGAGGGGAGAGGAGAAGATGGGAAGAGGGGAGGGAAGGGGAAGAGGAAAGGGAAGCGAGAGTGGATTGGCTGAAAACTTTCTGGTTCAGTTGAGGCGTTTATCGCTCCCTCTCTCTCGCTCGCCCTTTATGGCCGTCTCTCGCCGTATGTCTATCTTTATATATATATATATATATATATATATATATATATACATATGTATGTATATATATGCATATATATATGTATATATATATATATATATATATATATATATATATGTGTGTGTGTGTGTGTATGTTTGTATGTAAACATATGCAAACACATATATATAAAATATATATATGTATGTTTGTACACACACGCACATATATAAATAAATATATACATACATACATACATACATATATACATACATATATACACACATATACGTATATATATGCACATTATTTATTTATAGACACACATATACATATACATGTATATGCATATACACGTATATATGCATATATATATATATATATATATATATATATATATATATTGTTACAGAGTCCTAATATATCCAGAAATCTACTTTGCTAAAACAGCAAAGTCAGTTACATCACTAAAAAGAGGTTTTGTTTTGAAAGCAGTGGGCACCTTCTCTATTTAAACTACTTTCTATTATACCATTTTGGTATTTATAAGTATATTGAGAGCCGCACAAAAACCCTTTTGTCTTGACGAGGAGGAGAATGCGCTGGGTGAGGGAGGAGGAATGAGCCACCACTCGAAGGATTTTTTTTTCTTTCAGCAATATACTTCGAAAGTTATTTTCTAGTAGTCTTCGGCTTTCGTTCTTTCTTTTTATCACCCATTATGATTGTAAAAAACACAGGGCACCAGCACAAAAAAGCACAATACCGCAAACTAAAACCTTAAGTACATTAGAAACAAAGGCAACTCATTTGATGCAAACAATGATGTAAAATCACCTTTATTCTACAAGTACAGTAGACCCGAAATCGCAGCGTCTTTTTTTGTCCCTATAAATCGCCCTAGATACATATACCGTACGAAATAAAGTAAATCATTGGACGGGCATTATTTATAAATGGGCGAATAGTTGATTTTTTTTTATTTTTTATTTTTTTTTTTACCTAAAGTGTCGCCAGCCCTAAAAAAAAGAAGGAAAAAAAAAAAAAAAACAAAAAAAAAACAGAAAGAATCTAAATATTTCGAAGCAAGGAAAACGTAGACCAGAATAGCGGACAGAGATGAGAGAGAGGGGGTGAAGCGAAAGAAAAAGAAAAAGAAGATAGATAGATAGATAGATAGATAGAGAGAGAGAGAGAGAGAGAGAGAGAGAGAGAGAGAGAGAGAGAGAGAGAGAGAGAGAGAGAGAAAGAGAGAGAGAGAGAGAGAGGAACACTCACACACAGAAAGAAAGAAAGAAAGAGAGAGAGAGAGAGAGAGAGAGAGAGAGAGAGAGAGAGAGAGAGAGATAGAGAAGAGAGAGAGAGAGAGAGAGAGAGAGAGAGAGAGAGAGAGAGAGAGAGAGAGAGAGAGAGAGAGAGAGAGAGAGAGAGAGAGCGAAAGAGATAGAGAGATAATTGATTGATAGATAGATAGAGGGATAGATAGATAGATAGATAGATAGATAGATAGAATGATAGAGAGAGAGAGAGAGAGAGAGAGAGAGAGAGAGAGAGAGAGAGAGAGAGAGAGAGAGCGAAAGAGGTAGATTGATTGATAGATAGATAGATGGATAGATAGATAGATAGATAGATAAATAGAGAGAGAGAGAGAGAGAGAGAGAGAGAGAGAGAGAGAGAGAGAGAGAGAGAGAGAGAGAGAGAGAGAGAGAGAGAGAGAGAGAGAGAGAGAGAGAGAGAGAGAGAGAGAGAGAGGGAGAGAGAGAGAGAGAGAGAGAGAGAGAGAGAGAATAGAGAGAGAGAGAGAGAGAGAGAGAGAGAGAGAGAGAGAGAGAGAGAGAGAGAGAGAGAGAGAGAGGAACAGAGAGAGAGCGCGCGAAAGAGAGAGAGAGAGAGAGAGAGAGAGAGAGAGAGAGAGAGAGAGAGAGAGAGAGAGAGAGAGAGAGAAATAGATAGATAGATAGATAGACAGACAGAGAAAGAGAAGGAGAGAGAGGGAAGCGAAAAAGAAGAGAGGCTAAAAGCAAGCGATAATAACTTTGCAAGGCCCTCTGGCTCCTCCTCCCCCTTCCCCCCCACCCCCCTTTGTCTAATGGCTTAGCTACACGTTTTTACAAAAAAAAAAAAAAAAAAAAAATATATGGCTCAAAGTGCAGACTCAATAAAGTAATTGATAAATAAATTATCAAAACAATAAAGTATTGCGTATATGAAAAGAATAGGGAAGGCTTGGGTGAGAAAAAGATATATATATAGATAGGCAGGTTGATAGATAGGATAGATATATAGCTATGTAGATAGACATATAGGTAGATTTGTAATTGGAGAGAGAAAGAGATAGGTAGATTGATGATTAAGTAGATCGATCTTTTGATAGATAAACAGATAGAAAGAGATAAAAAGGAAATTGAAGAAATCGAAAAAAGAAAAGAAAATCAAACCCAAAAACAGCAAAATTTAAACTGAGACAGAGAGAAAAACAAAAAAAAACAAAAAAAGAAATAACAAAAACCGAACTAACCAACTTTTCAAACAAGAAAAATAATAATAATAATAGTAAAAAAAAAATAAAATAATAATAAATGTCAAATGAAATTTCTCTTTGCCTGCCAACACTTCCAAGATACATTTATTAGAGGCAATACATCCCCTTCTGATGCGGCTCCCGGAAATGGGGGAGGGAGGGGAGGGAAGGGAGGAAGAAGGGGGAGGGGTGGAGGAAGAAGAGGGAGGGATAGGAGGAGAGGGGGGCAGAGCAGAGGGGAGAGGTGGAGGAAAAGAGGGGAACGGAAGAGAGGGGAACACGGCACGAGGCTCTCTCTTATGCGAACCGGAAATAGGGAGAAACAGCGGAGAATAGAGGGGGGGGGAGGGGAGGAGAGAGGAGAGTGGGGGAGGGGGAATGGAGAGGTGGAGGATCAAAGGAGGGGGGGGGGAGGGGGACGGAGGTAAGGGGTGAAGGAAGAGAGGGGAGGGGGCGGAGGGGAGGGAATAAATAGGGATGGGGGGGGGGGGGGGAAAGGGGAAAGGAGGAGTGGGAAAGAGGAATGATGAAGGAAGGAGAAGGAGGAGGAAGAAGAGTTGGAGGAGAGGGGAGAAGTGGAGTATGGGGGGTATGGGGAGGGGAGGGGAGACAACGAGGCCACCAGACTCTTTCTTATGCGACCCGGAAAAAAGGAAGAAACAGCGGAGAATTGAGGGAAGAGGGAGGGAGGAGAGAGGAAAGGTGGAGAAAGAAGGGAGAAGGATCAAAGGAGGGGAGGAGAAAGGTAGAGGAAGTGAGGATCAAAGGAGGAGAGGGGGAGGAGGAGGGAGAAAATAAGAGAAGTGGAGGAAGAAGGGGGGGGGGGGATAAATCAAAGAGGAGAGGCAGAGGAAGAGGGGAGGAAGAGGAAAGGAGAGAGGAGGAATGGAGGAGGAAGATGGAAGAGGATCAAAGGAGGGGAAAGGGAGAGGAGAGAAGGAAGAAGAGGGAAATAGAGATAAGAAAAGAAGAGAACCGCAAGGGCATCACGTTCCTTCTTATGCGACCCGGAAATAGGGGAAAAACGGAGATGCAGAGTCTTGGGAGAAGGAATGGGTGGGGAGGGAGGGAGGAGGGAGGAGGGGGGGTGTAGGGAGAAGAGGGAGGGGGAGGCGGAGAGTGATGAAGAACGAGAGAGAGAGAGAGAGAGAGAGAGAGAGAGAGAGAGAGAGAGAGAGAGAGAGAGAGAGAGAGACGGAGGGAGAGGAAGAAGAAAGGAAGGGAAAGAAGAAGAAAGGAGGGAAGGCAGTGAGAAATGAAGCATGACCATATTTAAGGGATATGGGACCTGTATGGGGGGGGGGGGGGTGCATGAGGAAACGGAAGGAGTAAGGAGGAGGGGAGGGGGGAGTAAAGCGTGTGGGTTGTGTGAGGGGAAGAGGGGAAGAAAGGGGAAGACGAGAAGAAGGGGGAGGAGATGAGGAAGGGAGAAGAGGGGAGAAGGAGAGGGAAGTGGGGAACGAGGGGGAAAGGGGAAGGAGGAAGAAGAAGGAAAGGAGGGGAAAGAGAGGGAATAGGAGGGAGAGGGGAAGGAGGAGGGAGAGAGGGGAAGGAGGAGGGGGAGAGGGGAAGGAGGAGGGGGAGAGGGGAAGGAGGAGGGGGAGAGGGGAAGGAGGAGGGGGAGAGGGGAAGGAGGAGGGGGGAGGGGAAGGAGGAGGGGGAGAGGGGAAGGAGGAGGGGGAGAGGGGAAGGAGGAGGGGGAGAGGGGAAGGAGGAGGGGGAGAGGGGAAGGAGGAGGGGGGAGGGGAAGGAGGAGGGGGAGAGGGGAAGGAGGAGGGGGAGAGGGGAAGGAGGAGGGGGAGAGGGGAAGGAGGAGGGGGGAGGGGAAGGAGGAGGGGGAGAGGGGAAGGAGGAGGGGGAGAGGGGAAGGAGGAGGGGGAGAGGGGAAGGAGGAGGGGGAGAGGGGAAGGAGGAGGGGGGAGGGGAAGGAGGAGGGAGAGAGGGGAAGGAGGAGGGGGGAGGGGAAGGAGGAGGGGGAGAGGGGAAGGAGGAGGGGGAGATGGGAAGGAGGAGGGGGGAGGGGAAGGAGGAGGGAGAGAGGGGAAGGAGGAGGGGGGAGGGGAAGGAGGAGGGGGAGAGGGGAAGGAGGAGGAGGAGAGGGGAAAGAGGAGGAGGAGAGGGGAAGGAGGAGGGGGGAGGGGAAGGAGGAGGGGGGAGGGGAAGGAGGAGGGGGAGAGGGGAAAGAGGAGGGGGAGAGGGGAAGGAGGAGGGAGAGAGGGGAAGGAGGAGGGGGAGAGCAACATGGCAACACTCCACCGGTTCCCACGACCATCATCATGATCACAAGCATTTTTTTTTCTTTTTTTCTTAGCAGACGAACGCCAACGCATTCCGTGTTGGACGTGGGGGTGGGGGGTAGGGGAGGGTAGAGGAGAGGAAGGGGAGGGTGGGGGGGGGTCGTTAATGCTATTTTCTTGTGTGTGCGTGTGTGTGTGCGTGTATATTTGTGTCTACATTTCTGTACCTGTACCCACCTCTTCGTATATGCGTGTGTATGTAATCTAAATGTGCAAAAAAAAACCACAAAAAAGCTTAAATAATCTCCCACGGGAAAGTACTCGTGCACGTAATAAAATTAAACAAGCTTATGAGACATTGTACACATTTTCCTCGAATTTACGTGACGTCTGTTGCTTCACTGTAGGTTGGAAGGAGAAAAAAAGCAAAAGAAAAAGCAAAAAAAAAGAAAAAAAAAGGCAAGAAATAAATT
>NC_061852.1:5614537-5617037 GCF_019202785.1 Penaeus chinensis | reverse complement strand
ATATCTATTAGTTTATCATTATATTCCGACACATATTTAGCTGTAAATTCCAAAAAAAAATAATGTATAGCTTCATCTCCAAACTAATCTATCTTTTTCTCTCTTCCCTTTTATTCTCCTTTTTTCTCTGCCTCGTTCTTTCTGCTTCTCCCCTCTTATCCTCCCTTCCTTCCTACCACAAAATTTCCCTCCTACTCTTCATTGTTTTCCTCTAAACCTTTTTCGTTCTTTTTCTCTTTGTATCTGATTCTCTGCTCTCTTTCCGCGCAAAGATTTAGTGAAAATTCCACTTCTTTCTTTTTTTTTTCTATTTTAGTTTTCCCTTCTAACCTTTTCGTTTTTATTTTTTCCCTTTCTTTCGATTTGTTTTTTTCTAAATGTTCATCTTTTGAAATCTTGTATTTGTTGAGCATTATCGCTTCAGTTTATCTTCTTGGTCTTGCTTGGAAATTTGTTAATTAAGGAAAGTTTCTTGTTATTTTAATCCTTGTAAATTCTTTCGCGGTTCCTGTGTGGGTAGATTAAGTTTGCAGATTACATGGAATTACTTTCATTTACCAAGCATCTGTTGGTTTTATCAACTTTCATATGTATCTACATCTATCTATCTATCTATCTATTTATGCACACACACACACACACACACACACACACACACACACACACACACACACATACACACACACACACACACACACACACACACACACACACACACATACATACATACATACATACATATGAATCGTGTTCATGTTGAAAAATATAGAAAAGGTATGAATGCGAATGAATATCTTCACAACACAAGGGATGTATTTATCCGGTTGCAATTATACATGTATTATGCATGAAATACATGTATTTCTGACGAAAATATAATTAAAACCGGTCAGATACATCTATTATTTTATGAAGATACTTATTCACATTCATATCTTTTCGACATACACATAAAAATAGAAATATATATATATATATATATATATATATATATATATAAGTATATATATAAAAATATATTTATATATACATATATACATACATATATATATACGCCAGCCTGGCGTGATGCTTGTGGGGGAAAGCCCTAGGGAGCCCTGCAGGTGGATTATGGGGCCTGCAGCCAGCCAACCTCCTCTACATGGGGCGGCGTCGGTAGGGGTGGCAGAGGTGGCGCCCACCCGGAGTGACTGCCCGAGGTTAGACCTCAGGCGGACTGTCAGGGTGGGGGCTTGGAACATCCGTTCCCTGCGACAGGACGATCGGTTACCACTACTATCGAGGGAATTGAAACAGCTGAGAGTTGAGGTGGCTGCTCTCTCGGAGGTGAGAAGACCTGGCAGTGGCACGATTAGTGAGGGTGGCTACACCTACTACTGGTCGGGCCGCAGCGATGGCCACCATCTCCAGGGAGTAGCCATAGCCATATCCAGCAGACTTCAACCCTTGGTAGTTGAGGTCACTCCAGTCGATGAGCGTATCATGGTATTGAGACTGAAGCTTTCATTTGGCTTCATGTCTCTTGTTGCTGTATACGCTCCTACGGATGTATATAAACTTGAGGTGAAAGAGATGTTTTACGCCAAACTTGCATCTGTGGCAGACAGATGTCCTCGGCGAGATATTCGTATTGTGCTGGGCGACTTCAATGCGGTATCCGGCTGTGATCGAGCTGGCTACGAGATGTCTGTCGGTCCTCATGGCTCAGGAGCTGATGCTGGCAGTGAGAATAGCCTCCTTTTCCGTGACTTTGCTAGGTCCCAGAAATTGAGGATTTCTGGCTCTTGGTATCAGCGTTCTGTCCCGCATCGCTGGACTTGGTACAGCGATACAGGAAGAGTGGCCAAGGAGATCGACCACATCCTCGTTAGCACTCGATGGAGGATCCTCCAGAACTGCAGGGTATATCGAAGCGCTGAGTTCTGTGGAACTGACCATAGAATAGTGGTGGCTACTCTCCGGGTCCACTTTAGAACCCCCCGCCGCCCAAATGAACACCCTCGGGTGTTTAATTTGGACAGATTGAGGGAGGACGAGTATACCCGGGGGTTTGCCGAGGCTATCTCTGGTCGTCTCACAGCACTCGAGGGCCAGACAGACCCTGTTCTTATGTGGGATACCTTCAAGTGTGAAACGCTTGATGCAGCTCAGGAATCCATTGGTGAACGCCCAAGAACAAGACAGAATTCCATCTCGCAGGAGACGCTGGAAGCCACAGATGCTTGTCGTGCGGCTCGACTGTCAGGGGATCGCACTTTGCACCGCTCTCTGGTGCGCAGGACTAGGTCACTGTTGAGAAGGGATAAGGAACAGTTTATCAGTAGTCTTGCAGAGGAGGTCGAAAGCCATTTCCTTGTAAATGACCTTCGTCCTGCCTACCAAGCTCTGAGAAAGCTGAACTCCAAGCCCCCCTCACAGACGGCTGCAGTCCGCTCAGCAAGTGGCCAGATAATCTCAGATCCTGATGGGGTGCGTGTGCGTTGGGCTGAGTATTTTGAGC
>NC_061852.1:5607037-5609537 GCF_019202785.1 Penaeus chinensis | reverse complement strand
GTGGTGGTGAAGAGGTTGGTGGTGAGGATGGTGATGGTGGTGAGGATGGTGATGATGATGGCGATGGTGGTGGTGAAGTTGATGGTGGTGAGGATGGTGATAGTGGTGGTGATGGTGATGATGGTGATGGTGGATGATGATTGTAATAATGGTAGTGGTGAATGGTGATGATGATGGTGATGATGATAATGATTGTGGAAGTGAAGAAGGTGATGATGATGATGATAATGATGGTGATAATGACGGTGATGGTGGATGATGGGGATTGGTGGATGATGGTGATGATGAGGATGATGGTAATAATGATGGAGATAGATAGGTGGTGATAGTGGATGATGGTGAAAGTGAAGATGGTGATGATAGTGATAATGTGGTGATGATGAGGAATGGTGGTGGTGGTGGTAATGATAATGATGATGATGGTGATAATTACTATCATCTTATTATAATTTTTAGTATAGTTGTTATCACCATCATAGTTGTAATGATAACAGTAAAAATAATGATAACACTAACAACAACAATAGAAATAACAACAAAAAAATCATAAAAATAACACAACAGCACAAAAAAAAAAAAAAAAAAAAATACGGATGAGAAGAACAAGTAACCGATTTACGTCTCCGTTCCATAAATATTCGTATTTCGCTTTTCGTTCAGTCACCTCGTATTTCCCGATTGTGTTATCGGCATCTTGGGGGACAAGTTAAGTATGTTAATAAGCTGATTTGAGCGCGTGTTTATTTAATCTATTTCGATAAAGTATCTCTAAGTTGTCGATTGCCTGTGGAGATGCTGTTTATCTCCTCGTTGAGAAAATTGTTTTATTGAATTAGCGTGATTTATAGTATAATTTTATAGTCTTCGTTTCCACTATCAAAATCACAATCGTTAATAACATGATATTACACGTTCATCATGATATCCCATTGTGTATGTCTGTAGAAAAGGAATGACAAAGAATAATTAGTGACGATATAATCAACAATAATGTGCATGTATAATGAGAGTCGTGTATGATTATTCAACAGTGACCTCGTTCTCAGTCACGTCAGAATTAGATCAAAATCTCGTCTTCTAATAAGCTTTGATATCAGATAACCCAAACTCATTAAACCATGATTAATTCTTAAGATTCCTTGAATTTCTTTATTACGTAAGTTCGTAATCCATAATCTCTTTTGTGAATCATTCAATCACAATTTGTATTGTTTTTCAGTAGCATAAAGAGTTGTTTTTTTTACCTCTTTAGAATTGCCTCTAATGAATAATTCAAGTATTGTGTTTTTCTTCTTAAAAAGCTGGATTCTCTCTCTCAGGCACTCCTTTTATCACAAGCTTATATTCCTTTCTTTCTTTCTTTTTTCTGACAACTTCATGATTAGCTCTCCGTCTTCTCCTGCTCACTTTTCCTTAAACTCTCTCTCTCTCTCTCTCTCCCTCTCTTAGTCTTTTTTTTTCAGGACTCTGTGTTTCTCTTTCTCTCATTCTTTTTTCCACATGACTTTTTTTCTCCCTCTATCTCTCTCTCTTTCCCTCCCTCCCTCCCTCTCTCTCTCTCTCTCTCTCTCTCTTTCTCTCTCCTCCTTCCTCACTCTCTCTCTCTCTCTCCTTCCTCTCTCTCTCTCTCTCTCTCAACATTATAAAACCCTCTGTTCTATCTTTGCCATTCTTTGCACCATGAATGCATTCACCTACGTACTTTTTTATTCACGTGATGTTGACTCTCTTCCGGTGCCATGCATTTGAGAGATAGACTAGAAATGTTATTCAAGAAGTCAGGCCAGCATTAACATCATTACTGTAATGATGCCTTGAGATTTCATGTAGCAAAACTCACTTGTATGATGCCATATATATATATTTTTTTTCTTTTTCTTTTTTATTTTTTTATTTTTTTTTCTTCTTCTATTATTTTTCTCTTCTTTTTCTTTTTCTTCTTCTTCTCTTTTTTCTTTTTCTTTTTCATCTTTTTATTCTTCTCCTTTTTCTCTTGCTTCTTTTTCATCTCTTTTTTTTTCTTTACCCTAAACGAGGTAAGGAGGGTGATGAACTGAAGATAAATAGGTAGATATGATAATGGTGATTATGTAAACAAACAATAAAAAGAGAGGAATGTATAAAAAATAAAATAATGAAAAAAATAATACAAAATAAAAGATAAAAGATAAGATATAAAGATAAATAGATAAAACAACAACACTAATAATAATTCCAGACTTATCCTTACATAAGCAAACATTTAATTAACAAATACCATCCGAAGCGAAATCCCTTGGCACAACACAAGTCTATGTCCAACACATCTCTCACTTTATTACAAGATTCAAGGACGCCGTAAAAGGCTTCTTAGAGCGTCTTCAAAGCAGGTTCAGTCGAAGGATCTTTTTTTTTCGAATAATATTAACACGAGGCAGCAACAAGGCTGCATGTTTTATAATCTTAAGTTGAGACGGTGTGCTTATACAATCGCTTGGCACTTGGAGATGCTAAGAGGGAC
>NC_061852.1:5597037-5602037 GCF_019202785.1 Penaeus chinensis | reverse complement strand
GACTACTCCGTTGGTTTGAATAGGCCAACAAGTTTGCTGCAACCTACCACTAAGAAAAGACGTCCAGCTGCTGCCAAAGTTCTTCCCCCCACCATCCTGGACCGTAACTCCTCTCCTCCCCCCCCTTATCCTCCTCACCTATGTTTCCCTTAATCTCCCTTAGTCTCCCCTACCTCCCTTTTGCTTTAGTCTCCCCCTTTACCCTCTTCTCCAACCTTTTCCTCCCCCTCTCTCTCTCTCTCTCTCTCTCTCCCCCTTTTTCTCTCCATGTATCATCCTGACACCTATACCCTATTTACTCGACTTGCTATCCTTCGTCTCTCCTAAATACTTTCATTCTCTTGCTCTCACTTCTTCCTCGTTCATTTCCTCGTTCCCTTTCCTTTCATTTTCCTCTTTCCCTTCCTAATCTTGCGTCCCTCCTTACTTTCTATCATGCTGATCTTTTCTCCTTCCCCGTTCTTTCGTTATGCTATTTTATCCTTTACTCTCGTTTTCTCCATTTCCTCTTTCACTCCTTTCGTTCAATTATCTTCTCTTCTAATTTGTGATCTACGTTCTTCTGTATCATACTAGTCTCCTCGCTTTCTACTCTTTCTATTCCCCCGTTGACCTTACTAATTTCTTTCATTTCCATCTCTCGGTCCTTTAATTTCTCTCATTTTAGTCCTTTTCCTTAAGCTTTCGTCCTCACACCTACCCTCTATCCCCTACCCTAATACCCTACCTATCCCCTTGACACCCTTGATATCTTAACCCCGAATCCCGAATCCTGAATCCCGAACTTGGGTAATCCAGCGAGCGGCGCTCAAGCACGCTGGAGATGATTCCTTCCCACACAACACGGATACACTTATACTGCCAAACCTTGTATTTAATGAAAAGTGTATAAATAAAACTTATATCTGTAATTTCCCGAGTTTTCCTCTTTGAGCTTCAATGCTTCGAATTAGTGAGGTGACTTATTTTACGTGTTTTTGACCGTGTTATTTTATTATATTCAGTCTTTTAAGGGTAGATGGGGATCTTAATATAATCTTTGATCCTTCTCTTATACACTAATTTTAATTCTTAATGATTTCGACGCTTTTATCATTCGTTTTAGTACCAAACCCCTCCCCTTTTTCCCTACTATTTTCATTTTACGTAATTTTGTTTTTATCATTTTAAAACTTGCTTAAATCCCTAGTTTTATAATTAATATTTTTTATTAGTCTTGGGTAACTGTTTTATGACTTTAGATTATTTTTATATATGTAAAACTTGCCACGTCACCACCTTAATTGTTATTTTTAGTTATTAATGGGGGCTCACAGGGATACTCGGGATAGGGAATATATTATGAATGACTTTTACCGTGTTATGACTTTTATTTTGATAATCAAGTGTATCGTTTTATTTTTCTTACTTGCTGTGTTTTTAACATGCCGTTAATATTTCAATGTTCCTTTTTTAGTAGGTTTTTCACCTGGTTGCTTGATCGTTTTATTATTGTCCATTGTTAATATTTCATAGTGTTCAAAATGTATTCTTAATTATTTACTTTTTATTTTGTTTAAATAACTGTTGCCACAGTGACGTGGCCTAACCTGTATAAATACACCTGCGAAATAAATCTAAAAGGAAGTTGTCTCTGGACTCGGTGTTTGAGTGTACCCCTGGATTACCCTATACTGCGGCGTCGCTGGAGCAGCAAGAACAAGGTTGTGTTTGAGCCATTTTTACATGCCAGTTAGGACATTGCTGGACGTGGGCATTTAAGCTAACACAGGGTTTACCAAGTTTTATTGGCCAGCACCAGCCAGAGATACCCCCATTCATTTTTAAGTTTAAGTAATTTTATGTATCCGTTCCTTCAGAAAGTTTTTTTTTATCGTATTTATATTTTTATTTACCTGTGGTGCTTTGTATTACTCTTTTTATTCAAGTCAAGAACAACACCGCCAGACTCATTTTCTAAGGGATGTGTACCTGGGGCATGGGACAGTGTCTCCACACAGGGGAAGTGAACGGGCCCCCTCTCTCCTTTCGGCCCTAAGCCGCCATCCTCCGCTTGGGGGGATGATATTTCGGGCTTCCCCTCGATAGAAAGCCTTACATATAAATTTATTATTACTTCACAGTCTTGGGTGGGCCTAATACAATGAAAATGAGCTGGGTCACTAGTCACTTTTTTCAGACAGTAGATACTGCCGACAGGCTGATGAAGGGATGACACTCGCACCACAACAGCCACCAAAATCAGCTAATCCTGATGAAGAAATGGATGTCAATAATGATGACGTTGACATTGATCTACAAATATGCCAGAGTGATGTTCAAGAAGCTGTGTCTAAGGTAACATTTCATAAGCCTAGTCGACTACATGTAACACTGATAAGCATGATTTACCGTACAAAGTAACAAGTTCTCCTCGACTTATTTTTGTTTCTAATGGTCATGCTACAGCTAATGATATACATGTTTTCATTGTTACAATTGCCCATGCTATTTTCTACATTTCACATTGTTTCAGCTCCCTATTACCAGAGAACAATTTACTCAGGTACAACTTTGAACAAAACATAGTTCTCTAGTCCTACAAGTTATTCAGGTTAATCTAGAGGACATGGAATTTTATTAAAAAAAAAAAAAAAAAAAAAAAAAAAAAAAAAAAAAAAAAAAAAAAAAAAAACAGGGAAGGCTGCTAAAATGGATGAGCAACATGCAGACTAATCGAGAAAATCAAATGTAAAGCACGGAAAGACACAGTAACGTCAAGAAAGTAGTTCGAGTGATACTTTTATCGATTGAAAAACATTTAAGAGTAATTTCACGTATTGGTACCATGCGGTCTCTAAACAATATAAAGTACCATTATATTTCAATAATATATATATATATATAAAATTCTGTTATCTAATCACATTTTACACTTGAAATCATCTGGTGTGACGTCACTGTACGGCGCACTGATACCCTTCGCCAGTATCATTAGGTACTGAAGGTCAGTGACAAAGTGAAGAGAACCGACATGTTTTGCAAATGGTGTAATTTATCATACGCAATTTTTGTTAAGAAGTACGGCAATAAACAGAAAAGAAGTTATTGAACTATCACATCACCATTACTAATTCGTAAAACACTTGAGTGCCCTGTGTCATGAAATATGCAAATTAGATGAAAAACAACACACTATTTGATGCGGAAAGAGTTACACGCCGGCCTGAAAAAGAAAAAGAAACAGTGCAAATGCTACAAAAGTCCAATTCACCCCACGATCAGTAGGTGTACATTATTTAAAAAAAATAAGAGCAGTTTACAGTTTTCAACTTTCATTTCATTTTTTTTTTTTTTTTTTTTTTTTTTTTACAGGGAATGGGATCTACATCCTGAATTGCTATTTGGAAATTTAAATTCATCATTCATGGCAAAAGGTGATCTACTTTTTCAGCAACAGAAACGGAAAACCAGACCAACGAAAAGAGGCATCATCCCAATGACAGCCTGATCATTTGTATGACTCATCAGAGACAGAGTCTGAATGTGACTTTGAGGACGTGAGGATGCTACATTTCACACCGATGATTGCACAGTCAAATCTGATTTCATTGGTGATGAATTGGAAGAGGTGCAGTCTGACGAGCAGCAGTAAGTTCATTTTCTATACTATTCACGATCATTTCACATTTCTAATTATATTTATAATTTACATATTTCTCAGTGCAGCATTGCAGTCAGAGTACTCTGATTCTTACTTGACTCGTACTTTCTTCATAAAATATGTCATTAAGTGTGACGAATGTGTCGTGGCAGTGCATGCTATCCACACAAACTTGCGACAGGCGGCACTATGCATTCAATCCATCATGGTGCTTTATCTAGGCCTACGATGAGAGAATGAAACTTAGGGATTCCGCTAGAAATACTGTAAGGCCTAGCTACCTGCCAGTCAATATTATCCATTCTTTGTTCCCAACCAGTAGTTCTCCGGCGCGTGGAATTCTACCGACTCCAAGAGCTCTGTTTCCGACAAGCATTCGGGCTCGAACCTATGCCCGAGAACAACACCTTGACAGCCATCCTCACCATTGATTCTAGACTGCCATCAAAATACGAACTCACATTGCTTTCGATATCATTTGAGCTCCTGTCGGACGCCAAGCTGTACTGTCCCATGCAAAGCAAAGTATACGAACACAACTCATGACGTCATCAGAACAACCTCTAAGAGATTGCGTTGCGAACCGTATTTCAACAAGCAAATTGAGCGGACGACGAAAAAGTGCTTCAAATTGTACTTTTAAGACATATTTTTTATGGTAATATATTTCTTCTAAAAGCAATAAACATAGTCGATGAAAAAATATCAGGTTGTTTAAAAGCTTAATGGTTACTTTTAGTAATAATAATAATAATAATAATGATAATATTGATAATTCAAATTTTGATGATAAAATTAATGATAACATCAATAACAATATTAATGACAATAATGATAATAATAATGGCATTTCTATTATCATCATAAATATTACTATTATAATATGCCATAAAAAGATTGAAACAATTCGCATTTCATTTTTATAAAGACAGGAAACATCGGATAAGCCTGAATTTGGGTCTGTCTGTCTGCCTGCCTGCCTGCCTGCCTACCTGCCTGACTGCCTGCCTACCTGCCTGTCTGCCTGTCTCTCTATCCCTCTTGTGTGCCGTGTGGTGCAGTGTTAGCGATCTCGTCTAGCAATCTTGCTAACCTGCGTTCAAATCCCTCACCGCCAGTGGATGGTAACCCCGGCATTTTCTTACACGCAGGGGGTAATTTAGAAGCAAAATAAAACAGACAGCATGTCACACCAAGAATATCCATTGTAACAAATGGAATTAGAAATATATAGATGATAATTAAATTGAATTAAATAATTACTCTCTCTCTTTCATTTCTTCATCACATTCTTTTCTTTCTTATCTCTTTCAATTTTTATTTCTGGAGATCTTTCTCTGCTGCATTTTTCTCATGA
>NC_061852.1:5564537-5567037 GCF_019202785.1 Penaeus chinensis | reverse complement strand
CTGGGAAACCAAAAGTTCAGGCTGGATACCTTGCTGTCATTTGTGAGTTTTATTTTAACGTGGACAATTTTTATTACTTCGTGTTTTAGTATTTCTTATTAAATAAAGCGTATGCTTTAAATGTATATATTTTATATTATACCTTAGGAATATCCATCCTATCCACCGTGGTTTAAACAATCAAATCTAAATCTAACTTGTACTAAAGTTTTAAATGAAGTAGTTAGAATAACTGTTTTGCCACAGTTAATGAGTGACGCTCGCGCTACCACAGATCACCTTTTAAGAAATTCACCTTGCTGTAACTACGTGCAAGCCGGGCGCCCTTGTTAGTGAGACGCTATACTGGCACAAGGAGGTTACCTCTTACAACAGACCCCCAGTACAAGAGCCACCCCTCGGAAAGAAGCAGTCCTTCTCCACAAATTGCGCTTAGGTTACAGGTGCTCTTGGGAGATAGCAGAGAGGAGCCCCCAGAATGCCAACACTGAGAAACGTTGACTTCCGAACCTCTGCTCCAATACTTACTTCCGTACCCTGTTCTACAAGCAATTCGTCCTCATAGATTTGCCCTCGAGGATTCCGACGACATAGATATTACACTACCTCTGGCCTACAGATTCCTAGAATTCCTCTTCGAATCTACCCCCTCAGACATGATATTCCAACACCCTCCTCTCATATGACTTACCATACAGCCCTCTCAAGATACCAGCTCTTCTACTTAAGCACTACTCTTATTTCCAGAATTCGTATCTCACTTACAGGTGGCTTCTGCGAAACTCGGTGAGATCAACGATCAGTAAATCTTTAAAAAAAAAGTCAGTTTAAGATTACTAATATACGAATTAATGATATGACAGCATTACTAGAGTCTCAGAAAGGTTCGTCTCCTTTTCCGTAATTTTAAGAGAAATTATGTGGATTTTACTTCGAATGAGAAACGTTTATATATGTATAGAACAAATCAAGAACACAAATAACATTAAGAGAATTACATACATCTTTTAAAACAGTTCGTTCAATTTCATGTTGGATTTAAGAATTTGCGTACTTGGCGATTCAAACTGTTCAGAACACGAAATTGCGTGATGTGATTCCTATATCAAAATTAGGAATACATTTTGCATTCCGCCCAATCAGTAAAACAAAATTATGCAATCAATTCTATAAATGAAAATAAATCAACAGTTCAACCAGTAATGCCTAGAACCCTCATTCATGATTCATTAAGTAATTGTAAATTATCAGTAGAGAAAAGGAAGAGAAAAAGAGCAAGGGAGAGGTTGAGAGACAGTAAGATGTGAAATAAAGTGAAAGAGGGAGAGAGAAAAAGAGAGAGAGGGAGAGAGAGAGAGAGAGAGAGATAGATAGATAGATAGATAGATAGATAGAGAGAGAGAGAGAGGAAGAGAAGAAACCCTGAGAAAGAAATAACAATTACAAGCAAGAACAAAAACAAAAACAATAAAAAGGAAAAAAAAAAAAAAACTCTACTTTCTTTGCACTCATATTAGTGTCAACAGATATTACAGCTTGCATAAGAAAACACCCGGTCTCGGTGTCCCCTGTCTCCTGGGAGCAATTGTTCAACATGTGTCCCAATGCAACAAGATGTGATTTTATGTCATGACTAAATTGAACTGATTAATTATTTGAATTGAACTTAATGAATCAACTTTGGATTTACTTTACCCAATGTTTTTGTTCCTGGAGGTTTATGGTTACATGATAACATGTAAGTAGAATAACGAAGGTAGGTACAGGAAAACACACGAATATGCATATTCGTGTGTTTTCCTGTACTGCTCTTCGTAGTTCTACTTGCAATTTGTTCGATATGAATTCCACACATGATTACATACACACACACAAGCACGCACAATACATACAAAAGTAAACACACACACACACACATTGATATATATATAATTATGTAAATAGATATATGAATATATACACACACGCTTCTGTATATCAAAGCTTGAGACACTTTGACTTCTATTTATTCTTATCAATCTTACATTCATATAAAAGAACCTAAAATAAACACCGTGAATAAAAGTCAGAACTCCTGACGTCATGCACTGGAGCTGACGGGTTTCCATACTAGCAATAACGACAGCAACAACAAGAGCAATAAAAGCAACAACAGAAGTAACAAAATTACAAGTAGGATAAACAACAATAACAATATTAACAATAATAACAACTCAACGGCAATAATAACAACAACAGCAGAAGCAGTAACAACAGTATTGATAATAATAAAAACAACAACAGTAACAACAGCGATGATATTAACAAGAGCAAAAACAATAACAACAGCAATAATTAACAACAATAGCATCAGCAGTGACAACAACAGCAATGCTAAAGAAACATTTATCCTCAGTTTGGGGATTTATCATTCTTCGTCCTCCAAAATCTAGGAAAACAATCATGATTAGATAATCTGGCTGTTTAACTCTGGATTTCAAGAAAAAAAAAAAAAATGCCG
>NC_061852.1:5537037-5542037 GCF_019202785.1 Penaeus chinensis | reverse complement strand
ACGCACTATACTATATATTACTGTAATGTCTAACCTGTCTATTGTTCGCTGGTGTAACGGTTAATGTGGCTGTACAGGGAAGTTAACTTGTCTGTGTGTGTGTGTGTGTGTGTGTGTGTGTTACAGATAGATGGGATATGCATAATAGGGAAAAATACTAAATACGTAATAATGCATATATTAATACATAAACAACAACAACAATAATATATACACACACACACACACACACACACACACACACACACACACACACACACACACACACACACACATATATATATGTATATATATATATATATATATATATATATATATATATATTATATATATATATGATACTAATGATGATGATAATGATAACAATAATGACGATGATGATAATGATGATAGTAATAATAATAATAATGATACTGATAAAAAATAAAACAGTAACATAAACATAAATACATAAAAAAGGAAATCAACTTACTGTCCTAAGCTTGGGAGTCACGTCGCTACACTGCACCAGCTGCTCAGGGTTTATTCTCTTAGTTGGCGACCATGATTTCTTTTTTTTTCTTCGTAAAGAATGTAAACAGGATTTGAAAAAAAACTGTAGTGATATCTTAGGCGATGATGATGATCTATACCTCTCCTTGTTTATAATTCTTGTGGGATTTTTTTTTTTTTTTTTACTTGGGACTATGAATAATTTTGAGAAAAGATTTTTTAAATTTACTTATTTCATTGGTTTTCTCTAGAACATAACCATATCTCGCAGAAAAAAAAATACAATGTATTTTAATATAAAAAAAAAAAAAATTACAATGTATTTTAATTTAAAAAAAATAATACTTACCAGACATGAGGCAAGGAAGACAACCATGGACAAAACAACACGTGTATAATCGAGAGAAAATAAAGAGAAAGGAAAATAGGAAAAAAAAAAAAAAGGGGGAAGAGGGAAATTCAGCAAAGTGGAGACAGAAACGAGATAAAAGAAAAGAGATAAAAAATAAGGCCTGGAATCTGGGGAAAGTAAATATAAACTAGACGAAGAGGGAAGAAGTGAATGGAGATAAAGATAAGGAAACGAGTGAAAGTTCAGAGGATAGATAAAAGAGGAAGGAAACAGAAGAGAGAGAAAGAAAAATAGAAATGTAAAGCAAAACGGTTGCAGGGAGAGATGTGGAAAGAGAAACGAAGAGGAAAAAAATAATAAAGAAAATGGAGATAGCGAGAGGGAAAGAAGGAATACAAAGGAATACATCATACTCGTGTAAATATGTAAGTTTGTAAATGTGTATTTACGAAGGAAAAATAAATGCAGATGTACGAGAAAGAGAGAGAGAGAGAGAGAGAGAGAGAGAGAGAGAGAGAGAGAGAGAGAGCGAGAGAGAGAGAGAGAGATAGAGATAGACAGACAGAGACAGACAGACAGACAGACAGACAGACAGACAGACAATAACAAAGACAAAGACAGAAACAGAAAACCAGAACCAAAAACAGAGAAAAAGAGAAAGAAACAATGAACCCCTCTCGCCCCCCCCCCTACCCACCCCCACACCAAAAAAAAAAAAAAAAAAAAAAAAAAAAAAAAAAAAAAAAAAAAAAAAACAGAGAAATACAAACAGACAGACGAACCGAAACCGACACGAACTCACAGCACGAGATAACCCAAGACCCCGCTCTCCCTACCTGACAAACAAGCGACCTCGCATTCCCGAATCTCCGAGGAATAAGTGAGATAAATGATAACGCCAGATTCTTTTCTCTTCTCTCGTCTCGCTCTGGTGATCCGTATTCATACCGGCTATTATTTGCATGTTGATTAATTGCCGTTGGACTTATACTCTCCTTTTTTTTTGGCGTCCTTGTGAGTGTCTGATAAATCTTGAGGAGGGGGAGGGGGGAGGGGGAGGGGAAGGGGGAGGGGGAGTATGGTTCCTCCGCCTTGTCTCTTGTTAATGTTTCTTGTTTATTTGGAAGGATTTCTGTTTTTTTTCTCTTCTTCTTCTTCTTCTTCTTTATATTTATTGTTCTTTCTTTTTCACTGCTCTTTTTCCTCTTTCTTCTTTTCCTTTAAGTCCTCTTCCCGGTAAATTTCCTTTCCTTTCCTGCACCTCCCTTTTCTCTTGTTCTTTTCTTCTCTCCTTTCTTCTTCACTTTCATTTCCTCTTCGTCCCCCTGTTCTTCCTTCATCTTCCTTTCTCTTTCTTCCTCCAAGTTCTCCTTCTTTTCCTTCTGTTCCTCGTTAGCTCCCATTATCCGCTTCTTCTACTCTTGCTACTATTACTATTCCTATTCTTATTCCTCTTCCTCCTGTTCCCCCTTCTCCGCTTTATTTTCCTCCTCCTCCTCCTTCTCCTCCTCCTCCTCTTCCTTTTTTCTCCTTGTCCTCTTCCTCTTCCTTTTTTCTCCTTCTCTTCCTCTTCCTTTTCCTCTTCCTCCTCCTTCTCTTCCTTTTCCTCAAAAGGGTCGTCAGCATGTGAGTCAACTCTATTTTCCTTACAATGGCAAAACAATTTTTATATCAAGCCGATTCATGAAATTGTGTTGTCCTCCTGTTATTCAAAGTTTAATGCAGTTCAAAGTTTAATGCGCTCAATGTCGTTCACTCGATGTTTTAATACCACTTAATGCTTAATGTGTTTAACGTTGTTTAATGTTTGATATAATTTATGTAGTTTAAAGTTTCATTTTTTAAAATAGATTTGGTATTTGATGTTTCGAAACCACTTAAAGTTTCGGGTCTTTGGTGTCTTTTTATGATTCACGCGTTTGATGCCGTTGAATTTTATGTTCGATGCTTCAATACCACTTAATGTTACTTCATTAATACCGTTTTTTTTTGCTCAATGTATTAATGTTGTTGACTTCAATGTGTGTAATGTCTGAAGACCATTTAATGCTTATTGGATTTAGATGGCCGCTGTGCCGTTTTGCGATTCACGTATCTAGTGCTTTGTGTGTACAAGTGTTCCTGTAATAAACTCTTGGGTGGGCGGGGATCGGAGGATTGGTTCGAACTCCGCCATTTGCCTTGGACAATAGGTGATCAATCTCCAGCAGGCTTATTCCCGGCAGGTTGAAGGAAGGAAGCCGTAAATCCTTTCGAACCTAAGAGGATATCCTACGCTATAAAAAAATGCATTTCGGAAGGAAGCCAAAAGAAGAGAGAGAGAGAGAGAGTTCTGAAGCCCCTTTTTGGTTCGATCTACGAGACGGTTCGAAATCTTATCATTCTCGAGCTTCGTGTTTCATGGAGTGTTGTTTTAGACTCGGACGTCAACTCATAATCCTTGTAAACAAAAAATAAATAAATAAAATAAATAAAATAAAATGAAAAATAAACGGAATGACAGGGTAAAGAAGATCACAATAGAATACTGAAAAACAAATCTAAAAGCCTTAAAATAGATTATGTAAACAAAACAAGGACTAAAAGAAGAAGAGAACACACGCATATGTCAAAGGCATATTCTTGTGTTTTCTTGTTCTTCCCTTCGTTATTTCATTTATTTTTTCTTCAACATGAAACTTACACAAGACTAGTCGTTTGCATGTACATGTGTCTGAAAATATAAATATCACGAAATAAAGTTAACATATGTAATTGCATTGTGGAGTACGAAAATAGACGTACATAGATACACATACTTCAGTACGTACACATAACTACATACTTATTTAACTATAACAACAATACGCTCGAAATTAACCACATCATAGGAAACTTGTACTTGCATTTTCAACACAGTAGCCTAATTTGGTACTGGAATAACCCATTGTAATAACAAAGAACAAGGGAATCGAAAATGATCATGAGGATCAACACTTGTGAAGATGTACGTGGAGCGCTGCCTAATTTGGAATATAACTAACTTTACTAGAATATAGATCTTTCTTAGTCTTTTTTTTTCCTCCTTTTTCTTTTCTTTCTTCTTTCATCCTCATCCGGTTTTTCTTTCCCCTTTCATTCTATTCATTCTTTCTTCTTCCTTCTCCCTCATCTGGTTTTCCTTTCCCTTTCCTTCTATTCCTTGTTTCTTCTTCCTTCTCCTCCCGCTCCCTCCTTCGGATCTTTCTCATCCTTCCTTCTTTTTCTTCGTCCTTTAATCTTCTCCTTCTTTTCCTCTCCTTTTTTCTTGGTTCCTTATTCTTTCTCTCGCCCCACCCCCCCATTTTCTCTCATTCTTCCTTCTTTTCTTTCTTTCTTCTTTCTCCTTCCTTCTCCCACTTTTTAATTTTATTCCCCCTTTCCTTATATCCCTTCTTTACTCTTTCTTCCACTCCCCCACCCGGATTTTTTCTTTCTTCATACTTTCCCTCTGATCTCTTCTCTTATCTTTGATTTACGCGTTTCTCGTGAGTTATTTGCATCTGAAACTAACCCCAAATATACAGGTTTTCCTATATTTGTCTATTATTCTCTATCTCTCTCTTTCTGTCTATTATTCTCTTTCTCTCTCTCTCTTTCTGTCTATTATTTTCTCTCTCTCCCTCTCTACCTGTCAGTCTGTATGTATGTCTTTTTCTGTCTATTATTCCATTTTTCTCTCTCTCTCTCTCTCTATCTCTTTCTCTCACTAACTCTTTCTCTCCCTCACCCTGTCTCTTTCTCCCCACTCCCTCTCTCTCTTCCTTTAAATATATCACTGTTATGCCCATTTCTTTAAGAGCACTTTTCTCTCTATTTATAACAGTCTCCCTTCTTGGAATTCTACAGAAATGACATTTGATTCTGTTTTAGACTCTTTCTACACTTTATTTAGCTTCCAGAGCCCATCCTTCTTTTTTTATATTTATTTATTTATTTTTTATCTACTTACACATTTATTTCACTGCGTTCTCGCGTTCCATTATTATGTTTTATTCCCTGACTCTTTATTTTCCTTCTTTATCTCTCTGTCTATCTATCAATCTATCTGTCGATCTATTTTATCTATCTTGTCTTTTCGTTTATCTTTACATGTGTTTCCTTCTCTTGCCATTCCCTCTCCCTCTATTTTTTCGCA
>NC_061852.1:5529537-5532037 GCF_019202785.1 Penaeus chinensis | reverse complement strand
CCTGTTTACGCCTCTCTCTCTCTCTCTCTCTCTCTCTCTCTCTCGCTCTCGCTCTCTCTCTCTCTCTCGCTCTCTCTCTCTCTCTCTCTCTCTCTCTCTCTCTCTCTCTCTCTCTCTCTCTCTCTCTCTCTCTCTCTCGCTCTCGCTCTCGCTCTCGCTCTCTCTCTCTATCTCTCTCTCTCTCTCTCTCTCTCTCTCGCTCTCTTTTCGCATAAACATGTTCTCGAATTCAAGCGAGGAAAATAGCCTTGTTTTATTTCTGAATTCAGAAATATATTACGGCCTTTACATACGAAATTACACCCACCCCCCCTTCGGCCAATAAAAAAGGAAAAGAATAATATATATTTTTTCTTGACTTCAAAAAATGTTCACTGATTTCTAAGCAGGAGCAGGAAATCTTGGCGAATAAGAGAATATGGAATAATTCATCTTTCATCTCGTCATGTCTTCTTAATCAGCTAATTTGAGTCTACATATATTTATCATTCTTGTAATAGTATCTTATTTACCCGTTATTAAGTTATTTCTCTAGTAATTATTCATATTATGATCATCATCATTATTATCAATATTATTATCATTATCATAATCTTATTATTATTATTATCAATCTTATTATTATTATTATTGATATTATTATTATTATCATTATTACTGAAATAATATAAATAATAATAATAATTATAATTATTACAATAATAATAATAACAATAATACAAATAATAATAAAGATCATTATTACTATACTTATGACAATTAATATCATGATCATCATTATTTTTAGTATGGTTAGCAATAGCATTATTGTTAATATCATAATCATTTATAATTTCTTGATCGGGATAGAAGTTCAGATATGTTCAGGACATGAGCCTGAAATTTCCTATACATTGTCTGTACACAAGGGGGGAAGGGAGGGAGGGGGAGGGTCACGCAAAGTAATCTTCAGGGATCATTATCATATTACATGTAGTTCATCTTGGTGAACAGCCGTGACACGTTTGTAACAAAAAAATCAAGCCTTGGTTATCAAATGAAAGAAGACTATAGGTTCAAAAATCTCTATTTAATCATATCAAGTCGTATAATGTAAAAATGCGACTTACTAATAGTGTAGAATCCTACATTTCCGATGTTCTTTTGTTCTTACCGTATTCGTCCGTTTATTGCGTGTGTTTTTCACTGGCTCTTATATTTGCTTTTCGTAGCTAAAGGATGGAATTATTTGTTTTATAAGTTCTGGATTAAGCTGATTAATATCCAGAGAGATTATTTCCAGCACGGAGGGAAATATAGGATCCAATCGAAGTTTGAAATGGATTCTTTTGCAGCAAGGAAATCCACTTTGAATATAGTTCGAACATTTCCGTTGTTGAATATAATAGAAATCATAATAATCTGTTATAATAGCAGTCGTTCATTTTAACGAAGAGCTTTCACGATTACAAAGCGTAATAGATCAGTGTGAATGCTAAAAATATATATATATTTTTTTTTTTACAAATCTTGACAATATAATAAAAGTTTTCTTTTTAGATTAGGTTAGATTCACATCATTTGAAATAAGTATTCCCCCAATTTCCTGAATACGGTGAGATCACAAAATAGGTCAAAGGCAACTCCACGTAGAGACAGCAACACACACGCACAAACATACACACATAGATACAACACGCACACATAACAACTGCTTGCACGAATGCAGGAATTGTCCTATCAGAGCATAACGACAATCCGCTCTAAATTATTCACATTGCTAAAAGATCTACAGATATTTCTGGCAATAGTACAATACAAAAATATTTTATTTGTAAGAACAGAATAAAAACGTAATTCGTACTAGTGGTGAAATCAGTTCGTTTATTATTTTTGAGGACTGAAGTCTAAGAAATTCTGTAGAATATAAATCGGTACAATGTTGTAGTTTTTTTTTTTACTTATGTGTGATATGTAGGAGTATAGCTGTACTTTTTAATTAATTTATTTCATTTCTTTGCCTATTTATTTGTTCATTTGCTTATTCATTTATTCATCCACATGCCTACTTATTGATTTGCCTATTTACTCATCCATTCTCATATTTATCTATTTATATATTCATTTTTTAAATCGAAGGTAATTCAAGTTTTTATCCGTTGATTTTATATTAGTATTTTCCATATATCCTCTTCCTGTAGTCATGAAATATACATAAGGAGAAAGAGAGAGAATAAGTTAAGCCTGTTTCCCTCTCCTTCCCTCCTTTCACTTCTCCCTACGTCTGTTTCTGCGTTATTCCCTCTATATATGCCTTTTAACTTCCAATTGCTATCCACTCTTTTCACTTTCTTTATCAACTATTTCCCTCCCTTTTATTCTCGTGTCATACCCCTGTTCTTCACTTTAGTTCGTTCCTTTCCTCCCCCTCTTTCTCCTCTTCATTTATTTTCCTCTTATTTTCCATCCGTTTCTATCTCCATGTCTCCCTTTTTTTTTCTTCTTTTTTTTCTTTTTGTTA
>NC_061852.1:5519537-5527037 GCF_019202785.1 Penaeus chinensis | reverse complement strand
CACACCGTGACCTCATACGGAGAGGTCGTGTGGTGCCCGTGCTCCGGTGCCCTTGCCCCATATACACGAATATCTGGTATCATATATGAGGAAGTTGTACAAGGGGTTCATGAATTCTTGGTGCTCAGATAACCCGCAAGTCAGTGACATGAGATCAGTGCTGTGATAATAGTTATGTTTGTACAGAAATTTGAAATAATTTCTCTACCGAGTGCCAAGGACTGCCGGGGTAACCGTTAGAGCTGAGTGCCCCGTTGTCCCGAGCGCTATATATCACCTGTCACGAGGCGGGCGAGCAGGGCGGGCCAGGCGCGGCGGTCACGCGGTCACCCCCACGATGGGGGGACACCGCAATGTAAACACTGAGGGGGAGGACTCGGTGGATAACTGTCCCTCCCCTCCCGCGGCTGAAGTTTCAGTCTGTAATTCAGTGGATAGCCCCACTGAATCCATTGCCTTACAACGGGCGGGTGCTGAAGGTGGTGATCCTGATGCCCAGGAAGGAAGTGACGGCTTCACTTTAGTGAAGTCGAAAACTAAGAAAAAAAAGCTCAACAATGCCGGTAAGAGACCACTGGCACCTATAAGTGAATATTTTCGCCTCGCTTTCCCTGAAAGTACCACGAAAAACGATAAACTGAAATGGCTACAGAACCTCGGCAACGACTCTCGGGCCCAGGGGGGTACCCCCCTCGACCTTGTGCGAGGAGACACTCTCTCCTCGCCGTATGTGTACGTCGCTCGCTCTCAGCGAAAATATGTTGACGACCTTATTAAAGGATCAATTGGAGGTATTATCTTCAAACTTTGTGATGAGCCCAAGAAGCAAGAGAAATATGACGAATACCTTGTGACCCACTACAACAAGGATTTTGATCTTGAACATGCGTATGCACTCGAAGGAGTTCATAAGGCCATACGAGTGCACAAAGACAAGAAACCACTCAACCGTATACGAATCATATGGAAAGGAGAGCAACCCCCTCCCAATACATACCACTTCTTTGGGAAGTACATACCCGCCAGCCACGTGAGGCCGTGGAGGGCATCCTCCGTCATCTGTTATAACTGCATGGAAAGTGGCCATGTAGCTAAATACTGCAAGGGCAAGGCGCGCTGCGCAGAATGTGGAGAACAACATACTGCCAAGGAGTGTCCTCGCAGTGCAGCAGAAGAGAGTAATGCAGAAGCACCAGCTTTTGTCCCATCCTGCTTCAGGTGTGGGACGACAGGTGTGAATGCCTGGCACTGGGGGTGCAAGGGCCTCCCTGCCCTGGCCCCTCCCCCCCCACCCCCTGTGGTCCCAGCACCGACCGCGAGTGACCAGCGCGACCCTCCCAACCCAACCAGCGGACAGGGTGCCGGGGAAGCGCCTGCCCGTGCCCTGTGTGACGTCACCAACCGCAGAGATTTCCCGCGGCTGCCGGCGAGTGGGGGTGCAGAGGTCGCCGAACTACGCGAAATGTTTGCGCAACTGGCGGAGAAGGTGAACAAGATTATGTTGATCCTCACAGAGGGTGACTCGGGCGTCAAAGCTGCCTTACTCTCTGAATTAAAGACCACGCCCCCCCTCCCTCCCCGGGAGCCAGCCGAGGCAGCCGTCCCTCACCCTCAGGCAGGGATGACCGCAGGCCAGGCGGGGGAATCCCCCGCACAACCATGTGACAGAAGTGACGTCACGCCAGCTGACCAAGGCGACATAAAAGTGCTTGAACTTTTAAAGGAAATAAAAGTTCTGAAAGAACAAAACACTTACTTAATTAATGAAATGGAAAAAAATAAAAGTGATTGTCAGTGCCGTGATACTCGTGTTACCATTAGTGCTAAACAAACGAACGAGGAGAACCGATGTCAGACCGCCAGTGCTGATAACCAGAGTGGGCGTGTCAGCGCTGACAGCCGCCACGAACAATATCAGGATCCCTGTGACATCGGGTCCAGTGACGCAACCAGCCCCCCAGGTGCACCTAGCACAGCAACCGGAGGGACTGTGCTGAGAAGTGGAACAAAGCTAAGATCAAATGTTTGAAATGGTTAAAAGTATTTTTATGTTTAAGACTACCATCTGTAATGAAATCCACAATCATAAAGCTATATGTTTATGTGAATCTATAATTTGTAATATTAGAGGATATAACAGCATGAGGTACAGATTGCCTAATAGAACACTACTCACTTATGGATAAACGGACAATCAAATTTATATCATGGAATATGCGTAGTATAAAGCCTAGGCTGAATGACCTAGAGTTTTATATCCGTAAATATAATACTGATGTTATTTGCGTGCAAGAACCTTTTGCTGCTGCTGCTAAGATGAAAATAGCACCTGCAATTCAGGGATACTATTCATATGTGAATACAGCCATGACTGGATTGTTGACATATGTGAAGGTAGCACTGCCACATAAGTTAGTTAAAAAATCCGAGAACACTGATGTTCAATTTCATCATTTAAAAATTCAGACTGCCACTGGCTATTTTTCACTGTATAATGTATATGCCAGATACTCCAAATTTCTGGCTAGTTCTCTCCCCAATTTTCACAACCAAAGCACGTTATGTATGGGCGACTTCAATGCAAGGCATCCACACTTTGGAGACAACCAACGTAATAGTAATGGGGAAGAATTCAAACATTTTATCAATAGTAGATCACTGACAGTATATGACACAGAAGCAGAGACTCATTTGGGAGGTGGCAGATTAGACTATGTATTTGGCAAAAATTTAGTTCATGGTAATGTCTGTACTTCACTGGTGCGAGAGTTAGTTAGTGACCACTTTGCAATACGAACAGATTATACTGTAGACACCAATTCAGCCACTAGATCACCTAGGCTCCGAATAATTATCCCACCGGGCCTGGAGCATCACTTCAAGGCACGGGTCTATGACTGGTATAACACCTATGAAGTAACATCTGTTGAGAAATTTTCTCAGGATCTAATCAAAGTTGTCACTGACTACTATGACACTTGGGTCTGTTCAAGAAAACTCTCAAAGAAAAAGAGGCCCCAGACCTCCCATGCACCGAGGTGGATCAATGACCCAATTCTGGCTAAGGAATATATACGGGTTCAGGAGCTTGCTAATTGCTATAAAGATAATAAGACGACAGATAATCTTCTGCAGTTTATGAAAGCCACCAAGGAATTCAGAGATTTAAAAACTCAGATTCGTAGTAAATACTGGGAACAATTTCTGCAAAGTATCAATAGTCAAACTTCTATAGCTGACGTATGGAGAAAAATTAATAGACTGACAGGTAAAGCCCTCACAACACCGCAGTTCCACAGTCCACAGGAACAGGCTAATATGCTGCTAGAGCAGTGGGCAGGAAATTCTCAAGTACACTCACTTCCACAAGGGATAAAAAATCAGCTCAACAAGTCGAAAATAGATAGAAATTTCAATATAGCAATAGCATGTGCTGCTATTGACCCCTCCGACTTTGTCGAAATAACTGAGTGGGAACTAAGCAATGCCCTTCTGAAAGGTAAGGCAACCGCCCCTGGCGAGGACGGCATTACTTACAGCGTCCTTCGTCACATTGCTCAGGTACCAGGCAACCCACTTTTACATCTGTATAGACTCAGCCTATCACAAGGAATCCTCCCAAGCTCCTGGACTAAAAGCTTAATCATTCCTATACCCAAACCCAATACTGATAAATACAGACCCATTTCCTTGACCTCCTGTCTGTGCAAAGTACTTGAGAGAATAATTCTGAACAGGCTCATGTATCGCATAAATGCTAAGTTATCCTCCAGACTGTATGGATTTCTCCCAGGGCGTAGCAGTCAGCACTGTTTTGCAGAGTACTTAACAAACTCAAACCCAGGCATGCAAACCGTATTTCTTGATCTTAAATCTGCTTTTGATATTGCAAACAGAGAAATTATCCTTGAGCAACTAGCTAGCTTTGGTATTCAAGGAAAACTGTTAACATGGATTCAAATGTATCTGTCGAATCGATCGGCTCAGGTTCTCTTCAGGGGCATTAAAAGTACTCATACAAAAGTATTTGAACTCGGCACACCTCAGGGAGGCGTACTTAGTCCCATGCTATTTAATATCCTAATGCATAGATTACTGGGCGATATACCACTTGCAGGCAATGACTCCATTATTTGCTATGCCGATGACATTTGTATTAAATCCTCATCCGAGGAGAGAATGCAAGAGATTCTAGATATACTTTCTGCAAGGGCTACTGAGTGTGGCTTGATAATTTCATCTGAAAAGACAAAGGCACTTAACCCACAGACAATCCCTCTGCCAAGGTTTCATATAGATGACGTTGAGCTAGATCTCTGCCATCAATACAAATACCTTGGGGTGATTGTTAATGATTCAGAGTTCATTAAAAACCTGAAGAAAAGGCTGTGGGAGCGACTGAAGCCACTTAAGACACTTGTCGGCAAAGACCATGGTATTAATGTCAATATTGCGAGAATCTTTTACTTGTCATACATAAGGTCGGTCATAGATTACCATGCGTTGCACCTAGTATTGTTCAAGGAATCAGAGTTGACTAGTCTAGAAAGTGTCCAAAATGAAGCCATGAGGATCATTCTTGGTGCCCCTAGAACAACAAGGATTGTGAATATGAGAACAGAACTTAATTTGCCTTCTGTTTATGAAAGAATATTATACATAAATACCACATTTAGTGTCAAATCAATTAGAGAACCCCTCCATTGTACAGAGTTCCAAAGACAACTAAAACACAGAATAGAAGAGCTAACTTTGAATAACAACACCGATTCATACTCAAATTCATGGTCACAAGTGACGTGTAAACACTTAGCTCAGCTGAACATTCCCATAACTAAGACCCTACATGGACGTTCTGCACCACCGTGGAAAATGTCGGACCTAAGTGTATATTATACGACTGCCCCCAAAAAAGACAGTGCCCCCCCTGCTATACTTAAACAGTATGCACTTGCAAGTATAAATGAGCATCTAGACACTCTTTCCAATGTATATGAATGCTACACTGACGGATCCTTGCAGTCTGGGTGCAGAGCAGGATGCGCTTTTGTTGTATATAAAAACAATATTTTGCAGCACCAGGATTGTAGGAGGGTTCATGACTGGGCTAGCACTATGCAAACCGAGTTGGCAGGAATACTCATGGCCACCGAATTTCTATTGAAACAAGGCTCAGGGGTCATTTTCTGCGATTCACAGAGTGCTCTCCAGGCTCTGAACACTCTAGACAAAGGTGCGGGAAATATTGCAAATGACATCAGGATAAACGTGTATCGTGCAAAAGAACGAGGCCATAATATACGTTTTGTGTGGATTCCATCGCATGTTGGAATCCCTAGGCATGATCACGCTGATCGCCTAGCAAAGTCAGCATGTGACAAACAAAGTGTGGACATAGATCTTGGGATACCTCTTTCTAGGATTTTCTACATCATTAAAGCCTCCTTCAGAGAGGACTTGACTGAGTTGATTAATTCTCAGCGCCCTGAAAGCTGTAGCATAAAGCACTATGACCGGTTTAGGCAAGATTCCTTCATCTATGGTTTATATAAAACAAGAACAAGACAGTGTGATGTTGTGACTGCAAGAATCAGGCTTGGGTATAGATTGTATTGGCAGGTCAGTACAGTTTGTAATGTCGAAGAAACTAAGTGTAAACTGTGTAATGAAGAATATAAGCGAACACTTGTACATTATATCTCAGAGTGCCATGTGATACAGCCTTTCAGGCCACCTAGCATGAGGTACGGAGAACTATGTAACTACTTCATATCATCTGATGCCCTAGAAGATATACTTATGTTGTATCCTAAATTTGGAATGTAGTATCACATAACCGAATATAAAATGTATTAATGCTTTCCCACGCCCAAGCTATATGCCGGCGTGGCAGATGAGTGGATAAAGGACTGTGCAATTGTTCCTTTCCTTAAACTGATATAAGTACTCATAGCAATGTTATAGGCTAAAATTAAAATGTAATACTATGTAATGTTATGACCATGCATTAAATGTACCACAGCTTGCCCACGCCTGTGCAGTTAGCCAGGGTGGTAAATAAAGGACTAAACTAACTATTTATCTCTAATATCCGTAAACTCTGAAGTGGTAGCGTGTGGCCCTCTTCCTTATCTAATTTAGACTTAAGAGATGGCCATCTTAGGTGTTGCTTTCTTGATCATGATATGGCCCTGGTTTACGTAAAACAAATGTCAAAATTGGAAAAGTAACGTAAAAATGAAATTAAAGTAAGAAGCAATAAACCCCCATTGAACCCAACAAAAGACTAACGTAAAACCTAATAAAACTACTTTAAAACCAAGGCCATTTACGATAATTTTTTAAAAAAAGGAAATAAAAGATTCTTGTAAAAATAAGATATTGAAACTGATAAAATACAAAATAAAAATGGTTCTAGGAAAACTCAGTCACGGGTTTGTATTTTAATGACGGAGTGACAGCGTACATGAACATAACCAATATAAAAACTATTACCTTAATATATATGGCGTTTTTGATGTTCCCGATGTCGTGTTCCACCGCCTCACAGTACAAAAAGATAATAATATAAAATAAATACACTATGAATAGCTAAATATCGCAAAAATATATAAAAGTCTCTCTCTCTGACTTCGCAGAAGTCTCAGGCCTGAGTGGCGGTTTCTTCGCTATTAGTTGTGCCCTGCGCGTTTTCACCTGCGCAGTGACATCAGCGCATATTGGCAACAAGATTCACAGCACCTTTTTCCCTTGCGCAAAATCGTATGTAGTCTTGAGTTTTCACTCGTGCATGTGAAATATTTAACTTATACAGTAATTGTAGCGCTTAATTGATATTTTTGGATATCATCGGCTGGCTACGGCCAGCGGATGCGAGGGGAAACTGAAGCATTTCACTCGCTACAGACTGACTGACTGACTAACTAACTGACTATCTGTCTGTCTGGCTGTCTGTCTCTTTCTCCCCCCCCCCCTCTCTTTCTCTCCCCTTCTCTTTCTCTCCCTCCCTCTCTCTCTCTCTCTCTCTCTCTCTCTCTCTCTCTCTCTCTCTCTCTCTCTCTCTCTCTCTCTCTCTCTCTCTCTCTCTGTCGTCTCCACCATAATATCTATATTCCTACGACCCGTAAAAAAACTTTTTTTTTTTTTTTTTTTTTAGGAATTGTAGTCACGTGCTGGTAGCTGACCGCGGCCCGGCGCTGAAACCTCTTTGGAATCGATGTGGAAAGAAAACAATATTCATGTTCGGTTTTCGATGGCTAAGGGGACTAAATAAAGAAAGGAATAAGAGAGAGAGAAGGTGAAGAAGAAAAGGAAGAGAGAGAGAGAGAAGAGAGAGAGAGAGAGAGAGAGAGAGAGAGAGAGAGAGAGAGAGAGAGAGAGAGAGAGAGAGATAGACAGATAGATAGATAGATAGATAGACAGAGAAAGAGAGAAAGGCCGAGAGGACAAAAAAAAAAAAAAAACACAAAAAAAACAAGAAGGGAAGAGAGAGAGAAAATA
>NC_061852.1:5509537-5512037 GCF_019202785.1 Penaeus chinensis | reverse complement strand
CTCTCCTTCTCCCTCCCCACTCCCTCCCTTTCCTCACCACTCCCCTCACCTCCCCTCACCTCCACCTCTCACACAGGCATACGAATATTACCTTATAAAATGGAAACTGATGAACTCTTATCGGAGACGCGGTGTGGCGACGTTTTGCCCTGCACATTCATTAAGGCCTATGGGAGAGACTGCTTACGTTGCCACGTGTTCCCTTACATTGCATTGCAACGTGCCCAGGGAACGAGCATTTTATCCCGCGAGTGAGGAGGATGCCGAAAACAGTGTTGCTACGGACCACTTCAGTTTTATATTATTCTTATATATATATATATTTTTTTTTTTTTATATAAATGTATATTATATTTGTATATCTGACGCCAGTCTCTCTCTCAAACAAGCAACCAGGAGAGGGAATGGAATTCTCTTGATTTTTACATTTTGATAGTATTTATTATCTTATTAATTCCGTCCTTTAATCCCGAAAACATTTTTATTCATTTTAATTCAAACTTTCTTGTTACATCTTAATCTAATTTTACTGGATCTTACGTATTAAGTTTTACAACGGTTCTTTTAGAAGTTCATTTATTTCTTTACTTTACGTTAATTATCATTTTACCAGTTTTATAACACATATATCTTATTTTTATCATTTTCAACTTGATTTGAACGTCAATTTTATCAATATTATCATGTAAGAAAGAACCACAATTCTCAAGTTCTCCCGCGTAAGAACTGACGTGGAGAGGTGCAAGAAGCAGGCGGGCTCGGGAACTGGTCTTTGTGCCTTTGTCGGGTTCCTCAGGGATCCTCGGAATGGACCTTCCTATCCTTAAAGCGAAGTGGTTGTGAAGACTGATCAGAACATAGGAAGTAAGAGACATTTGTATTTTTTTTTCTTCGGAGAGTGACATCGTGATTCGGCGATATTATTTATTTATTATTTTGGTGAAGTGTTTTGCATGTGTTTTATTGCTTTCGTTGTATTTACGTTTGTTTTACCATTTTTACTATTTCAATAAATGTTTTTATATCAGTTTTATGTCGCTATTTTCCCTCGCAACAAACCAGGTTTATGCAAAAGGAAAATAAATAAATTAACAAGTGAAGTGAAGTCAATAACCATAATCCTGATTTTCTTGATGTGCATTAAAATTATTCAAGTAATTATGTTGAAGAATTCTCCCTACACACGCCTCTCCTCGGTTACATTCACGCACACCAGCCTTTATATTCTTGCGCTAAACACGTACACCATACACACACGCTACACTTACACACACACACAATCTATCGCTCCTCTCCTCACACCGTCATCTACACTATTTCTCTTCTCACAAACAACACTCACGTTCCCATACGTTAAGTAAATGGGCGGTGGCAGTGACGCTACTTTTACGCATCTTCCGAGATAAATTGTATCTGCAGTTCACTACAACTTCAATACCTCCCCCTCCCCCCCTTCCCCTGTCACCCCCCCCCCCCGACCCTCAACCCACGACCTGAAGATGAAAATTCTCCCGATGAACAGCATCCCCGAAACCCCAGCATCAAGGAAGGCAAGTAATAGGAGTCAACTTATTTTATTTCAACGAAAGGAAGCTTAAGTTCGTAAGTAAGTCGGGTTTGTGTTTGGTGTGCTTAAGTGCTTGTTTTTGCGTGTCTGTTTATGTTTATTTGAGTGTTTGTTTTTGTGTGTTTGTGTGAATGGTTGCGTGTGTATTTATGTTTGTTTGCGTTTGGTTTTGTGTCCTTGTGTGTTGGTTTGCTTTGTCCTGTTTGGGTGTTTGTTTGTGTGTGTTTGTCTGTATGTTTGATCGCATTTACATGCACGAACAAGCAAGCATGAATTTAGGTAACGCGACAAGGTATGTGGGAAATATAAATGGTTTTCTTTTTTGCGTATTTTATAAGCTTAGAATCCTAGGTCAGAACCCTCTTGAAGGAGATTCGAATGATCTATAAACGTCAAAAAAACAATTCAGTGCTTGCAACCACTTAAAGGTATATTTGAAAAAAGCTTCGTAAATCTGGATAATCCACACAATCTTAACATTATTCCGGGGTATTTACATTATTGTTCCTTTCTTATTTGCAGTAAAATCCTCAGTGAAATCGCAATGTTAAAAAAAAAGAAATTAGACCGGCAATGCTGGATATTATACTTTTATGAGATATCTTAAGTGCCTGTGTGTGTATATACATATTTCTGTACTTGTAACTAGATACTCTTAGCTATTCAACTACTTATTTTGTTTGTATTAATAAATTTAGCGAGGTGCGTGCGTGTGTGTGTGTGTGTGTGTGTGTGTGTGTGTGTGTGTGTGTGTGTGTGTGTGTGTGTGTGTGTGTGTGTGTGTGTGTGTGCGTGTGTGTGTGTGTGTGTGTTTATGTATCTTTTGCGGACGACATTACAAGAATCATAGGATGAAAATAAATAAATAAATCGGAAGTTGTGATAATTATGACACTAATAACAAACATATAATCACCAACAATTGTGAAAAAA
>NC_061852.1:5499537-5502037 GCF_019202785.1 Penaeus chinensis | reverse complement strand
TTCTAAATTTCACTCTGGATGTTGCATACGTATGTAAAGTAGAAGTAAGGAGAGAGAGAGAGAGAGAGAAAGAGAGAGAGAGAGAGAGAGAGAGAGAGAGAGAGAGAGAGAGAGAGAGAGAGAGAGAGAGAGAGAGAGAGAGTAAGAGAGAGAGAGAGTAAGAGAGAAAGCACGAGAAAGAAAATATCGAGAGAACAAGAGAGGAAAGGAGAGGATGATACAATTTTCTTAACAGCTAACGCCTCAAGCAAGCAACTGTAGCAAAATGCGGCATGTCTTCTATGCAGTATCATTTCTGCAGTAACCAGCTGTATAACCAACTCAATATAAATATTCCTTTGTGTTCTTCAGCCTGACAATGTTCTCTCTCTCTCTCTCTCCCTCTCCTACGCTCTCTTTCGTCCCCTCCCCTCTATATGTCTGTCTGTCTGCCTCTCTCTCTCCTACTCTCTCTTTCGTCCCCCTCTCTTTCTCTCTCTCTCTCTCTCTTTTCTTTTTTTTGTGTGTGTGTGCGTGTATGTATCTGTCTTTCTCTCTTGTTCTCCTCTTCACCCACTCTCTCTCTCTCTCTTTCTCCGTCACTCTCCCCCCCCCCCCCCCTTATCTCTCTTTCTTGCTAAACAAATTTGTTTTCTCTACATAGTTAGAATAGGACTTCAGAAACTCCTCTTATTTTCACTAATTCCTTTTTACTCATTCGTTTTACCTTCACCTTATCCTTTACCGAATTTAGAAGAGAGAGAAAGAAAAAAAAATTAGAAAGATCTTTATTGATGCCTTGCAGTGAGTTTTATCAAATCATTTATTTATTTAGTATATAATAATCAGAATATTTTGATATGATTATAGTCGTTTTGCCTGGGTGGATTTCGAAGCAGTTGCCTCTTCTTCTTTTTTTTTTTTTTTGGGGGGGGGGGCAAACTGTTGTCTCGTCTTCTACTTCATTATTTTTTAAAATTATGATTGCCATTGTTATTTTTCCGGGATGGGAGGATTTAAAAACTGTTGCCCCATCTTCTAATATTTCTTTTCATGTGGCTTTATACATACACACACACATACACACACACACACACACACACACACACACACACACACACACACACACACACACACACACATATATATATAAGTAAAGATACGTTAATGAATGAATAAATAAAAACAGAAATAGATAGATATAATCAATTTAACACGATACTGTTTATTAATCTATATGTTTATTCATTTAAGGGGGAAACTATACTTCAGTAATTCAGCTGAATAAATCCCTTTCTCTTCACTGCAACAGTCATCTTGTGATAATAAAGATAGGAATTGCAGACAGGTCGCCCACATTTACAAAATCAGCCTTGCAATACGGTATAATCATGAATTCTACTGCAGTACAAGCGGGGAATTCCTTTATGGGTAATAAAGACAGACACGGAAAGCGGGGTCATTTCCCTGTTGAACCAGCGTAGATCTCGGGTGGGCGGGGCTTGGGTAGGAATCACGTGGTTGGTTAGTTGCAAGTGAATTATCATGTAACACACACACACACACACACACACACACACACACACACACACACACACACACACATACACACACACACACATAGATAATTAGAGCGAGCGAGAGAGAGAGAGAGAGAGAGAGAGAGAGAGAGAGAGAGAGAGAGAGAGAGAGAGAGAGAGAGAGAGAGAGAGAGAGATAGATAGATAGATAGATAGATAGATAGAGAGAGAGAGAGAGAGAGAAAAAGAGAGAGAGAGAGAGAGAGACGGCATAACGCAAGAGCTGAAAACTCGAATGCGAGAAAGAACTAGATCTACAGAGACAGATAAAGTGAGATAGACAGACACAGACATAGTATCGATCATATTCATAGAAACTTCGGAGACTTTAAACGGAGACCCGGATTAGCATCTTGCGCCCGTCAGCCAATCACCGTCGGAATGTTAGTCCGCCTCTCCGCTTAAGGTGTCCGAAGCGTCTCTGAATAGGAGCCATAGAGCGAGAGAGAGAGAGAGATGCAGGGAGTAAACGCAACATCTGAAAACTTGAATGAGAGAGAGAACTAGAGCGAGACAGAAAAAAACGAGAGAGACAGACAGACAGACAAAGACAGACAGAGGGCAAAAAGCAAACGCAAGAGCTGAAAACTTGAATGAGAGAGAGAACTAGAGCGAGACAGAAAAAAGCGAGACAGACAGACAGACAAAGACAGACAGAGGGCAAAAAGCAAACGCAACATCTGAAAACTGGAATGAGAGAGAGAGCTAGAGCGAGACAGAAAAAAGCGAGACAGACAGACAGACAAAGACAGACAGAGGGCAAAAAGCAAACGCAACATCTGAAAACTGGAATGAGAGAGAGAGCTAGAGCGAGACAGAAAAAAGCGAGAGAGACAGACAGACAAAGACAGACAGAGGGCAAAAAGTAAACGCAGGAGCTGAAAACTGGAATGGGATGAGCTAGGGAAGGGGCAGAGGCGTCCCTTTGAAGCGAGCGACGG
>NC_061852.1:5469537-5479537 GCF_019202785.1 Penaeus chinensis | reverse complement strand
CAAAACAAAACAAAAAAAACAAAAACATTACGAATGAAGAGTGGTGTCTCGCTGGGTATTTTCTCTTCAGAATGTCCCGGAAATGCAATGGTAGTGATTTTACACGATAAGAAAAAAGGTGGATATGTTATGAAAATGCTATATACACACACACACACTATACGGATAATGCTGTCTCCCTCAGTCTGTCTTTTTTTCACTCACTCATTCACTCAATCAGTCACTAATTATCTCTCTCTCTTGCACTATCTCACTCATCTACTCATTCATTCACTTTCCTTCCACCTATTTGCATATCTCTCGATATCTTTTTTTTTTTGTCTGTCTGTTTCTCTCTTTTCTCTCTCTTCTCAGTCTCTCGTTCTCTTTCTCGTCCTCACAAGCAATCGAAGTCATGAGTAGAAGCTTCATTGTTTTTCCCATTCTGTTGAAGCTGGGGCAGGATTCTGTGAGGCAAATGCCGTAAGAGAATTGGCTTTTTTTAGGATGGGTGGGTGGAAGGGGGAATGATGAGTTTTTGATACTCTTAACCCTCGCAGCCCATATAAATCTCTCAAAAGTTCTAAACTTCATTTTTTATTATTGAGGGGAGGTGGAAAAGGGGGTGGTGATCTTAAAATCATGGACCAGAAAAACTTTTATAATTTATTTTTTTCCTTGACAGAGAAAATTGCCTTATGGATAAGGAAACGAGTGCCAGTATTTCTTTTTTCGACTTTCTAACATATTTCCCATTGCCCGGTCTCTTAAATGAAACGAAACGTAGAGTGGCTCTAATATACCTCGGAAATGGCTTTTGTACAGAGAGGGACTGTGCGATTAGATTTTATGAACAGAGAAGAGATAAAGAAATCAACACCCCCTTCTAAGGAACAAAGAAAGGATCTAAGAGGTTTTATGCAAGACCTCAGTGTTAGGGTATATCTTGAGTAGAGAGGCGAGAACCGTTACCCAAAGAGGAACAAAGGATGCAAAAAGAAGTATGTGCTGATCTCCTATAATTCTACCCCCCTAACGGAAGCCGCCTCGCCGCGGTGGGGGGGGCTTGAGGTCCCAATGAGCTGGTGAGCCGGACCAGAGGGCTTCCCATACTTGAGGGGTCACCAGTGAGGGATGAGACAAAATGGCTTCCTGGTGAACCAAGGCCTATGAGAAGGGATGGTGCACCTACCCCTCGTTCATTCCATCTTGGGCCAGGGAGAACTCTCCCACGTGCCTTTGCCGTGCGTGGCGTCCCGTATTATCAGGAGACAAGAGTTCTGGAGGTTGAGCGATGCTGCACGCTACGCCCTGCAGCTAGCAACACACCTCTATGGCTAGGGTCAAGCAGGCATTGTCCAGTCGGTAGCACACAGGTCCCGAGACTACTATCAGCACTGTTAAAGTGACTGCGTGTATTTCCTCACTACCCCTGTGGCTGTTGGGAAAATTTGAGCACCAACTATAGGTTCCCCTCGTTGGACTCTATGGTGGGGGGGGGGGGGGGAGGAAATGAAGATTTAGCATGGATATGGGACAAGGTGCGTAAGGTCGCTGGAAAGAGCACATCCATATCACCACTTGCTCTGAAAATAGATGGTATAATCCTGACAGACAAAACAGATGTGACAAATGAGCTGGCAAAATCCATGGCAGAGATCTCCATTGGAGCATCTTACACTGCCCGATTCTCCACTCTTCGAGTTGAACAGGAACGTCACCCAGTGTCGTTCTTCAGTAGCACTACAGCAGAACTTCCATACAACTTGCCATTTTTACGCAAGGAGATGGACTCTGCTTTGCAGCTCTGCTGTAAGACTGCCCCAGGAAGTGACGATATTCCATACCAGATGATATCTCACTTACCGGAGAGCTCCCAAACGTTCCTTTTGGTTCTATTCAATAGGATATATAGGGAGGGCATAGTGTCATTCACATGGGAAGAAGCTATAATCATTCCTGTCCCTAAACCTGGCAAGGATGCTTCTATACCAGGGAATTATAGACCAATTTCTCTCACCAGCTGCATCTGCAAGTTGATGGAGAAAATGGTAAACTTCAGGTTGACATGGCTGCTAGAAAAGGAAAATGTGCTGACCCCATATCAATATGGGTTTAGAAAACTGAGATCGACCTCAGATGCACTTGTAAGGATGGAAACTGCAATACAGAATTCCTTCACACAGCGACGTCATATGTTAGCAGCCTTCTTTGACCTTGAAAAGGCTTATGATACTACTTGGAAGCTTGGCATACTCATGAAGCTGTATGGCATTGGTTTAAGAGGAACATTGCCTACCTTCATAAAAAGCTTCCTTGCTAACAGGAAGTTTAGAGTGAGGGTGGAAAACAGCTTCTCTAACCTGGAAGATCAGCTGGAAGGGGTCCCACAAGGGAGTGTCTTAAGTGTGACCCTGTTTGCCATTGCTATAAATGACATCGTAAAGGTCGTTCCAAGTGCTGTCTCATGTAGTCTGTATGTGGACGACTTTACACTGTAATGCTCAGAAGGAAGCTTACAGGATGTGCAAGGACACATGTTGACTGCAATAAATCAGGTTGTGCGATGGGCAACATACCATGGGTTCAAATTTTCTCCAAACAAGACCATGGCTATGCATTTCCACAAACGAGGAAAGTTCCATCCATCCCTATATTTAGGAGAAAACCCATTGCATTTTGTCTAAGAGGTAAAGTACTTACTTGGGTCTAATTTTTGACTCAAGGCTTACATGGCTGCCTCACCTTTAACAGTTAAAGGTGAAAGCTCCAAAAGCGCTTAGTATTTTGCAGGGTCTTTCACACCTACCTTGGGGTACAGACCGCACAACGCTTCTTCGGCTTTACTGAGCACTTATTCGTAATAAACTTGACTATGGATGTGAGGCTTATTCATCTGCAACTCCCACTGTTCTCCGGATGTTGGACTCGGTTCATAATGAAGCTTTTAGAATCTGTATAAGGGCTTCCAGGTCTTCACCTGTGGAGTCCCTGTATGCTGAGAGTGGAGAACCACCTCTTTCATTACACCGGGACTACATGAACCTGATTTACTACATGAGACTACAAAGGATTCCGAGATCTCCTACATCCAGATTGGTTTTCAACCCCCTTGAGGATAGCAGATTCTATGGTAGGAGGATAAGCAATCTTGTGGAAAATCTTAATTTAAATCTCACAAAGCTTCTGGCTGTTGGAACTTCCCAAGTCCCCCCTTGGACCAATCAAGTCGAACTGGATTTGGTTGGAATCGGGAAAGGGGAGAGATCCGAAGCAGAAGTCAGAGAGATATTTCTTCAACACACTTCTAAGTACCTAGGAACATATGCAGTATATTCAGATGGTTCGAAATCTGAAAATGGTGTGGGTTTTGCAGCAGTGAACAGAGGAAGACTGCATCTGGCAATCTTTTTCGATCAGCCTCGATTTTCACTGCAGAGTTACATGCTATCCTTGCAGCAGTCAAGATGACTAGAGATCTTACAAACCATTCCGTTGTAACATATTGTGACTCTCGTAGTGCCTTGCAAGCAATCAAGAGCTTAAACTCATCACATCCAGTGGTGAGGGAGATTCAAGATTGGCTTGCACTGATGTCAGCACGTAAAAAGATAACTCTGTGTTGGGTGCCACCACATGTTGGTATCAGTGGGAATGAGCGAGCTGATCAGAAGGCCAAGGCAGCTTCCACTCAGCCCTGGGATGCTCGTTTTCCTCTCCCACACACTGACGAAACCCAGCATCATGAGTTGTCTTCGTGACTAAATGGAGGGAATAATGGAGGCATACCTCTAGAAATAAACTGCGAGATTAGAGATGACCTGGTAGTTGGGTGACCAGCATCCATCCCAACCGACAAGTAAAGTTCTATTAACAAGGCTGAAAATCGGGCACACAAGACTGACTCATGGGCCGATGATGGCTAAAAGTGAAGCACGCTGTGAAAAATGCCAAGAGCCATTAACGGTCGCATATGTAATGGAAAGATGTGCAACATTCTCAGATCAAAGAGGAAGGTACTTGTCTCCCCCATATATACTGAAAAATGTATTGGGGGAGGACTGTGACATAGAAGGTCTTTTAGTTTCCTTAGGAATAAAATTAAATTGTGCATAATGTTTATGCAATAGTTTTTAGACATTTAGAGCATAATATTTATGCTTCGATTGTTAATATAATATTTATTGTTATTTATGACATTTATTGATAGACTTTTAACGTTTTAAATATTTTAATATTTCAGTCTAACAAGGTGTTCGCCGCTAATGACCTTATCTGTTGAAGCAGCAGATAATTTTAAATAATCAATCAATCCTATAATTCTATAAGTTTGACTTATGTGAATGAAAGTCTCCCTCACTCTCTCTCTCTTTCCGTTACGCTTGATTATATTGTGTATTTTTTTTCTCTATTGTTTGTTTCTAAACTCTCTCTCTCTCTCTCTCTCTCTCTCTCTTTCTTAATTGCATTTTCGTCTCCTCCTCCGACGATGTTGTCAGTCGCTCGCTTCAAAGGGACGCCTCTGCCTCGTCCCTGGCTAATCCCATTCCAGTTTTCAGTTCTTGCGTTTACTCCTGTCTCTCACTCTCTGTTCCTGTCTTTGTCTCCGTCTGTGTGCCTCTGCCTGCCTGCCTGCCTGACTGCCTGTTCTCTCTTTGTCTCACACGCTCTATCTGTCTCACTCTAGCTCTCTCTCCCATTCGTGTTTTCAGCTCTTGTGTTTATTTCTTGTCTTTCGCTCTCTCTCTCTCTCTCTCTCTCTCTCTCTCTCTCTCTCTCTCTCTCCCTCCTCTTTGTCGGACTTTCTTTCTCTTTCTATGTGTGTTCGTTTGTATATTACCCTAAAATCCATACACTTTCAAGACTACCATTACAATCTATAAACCTACAACCAACCAACCGCGTGATTCCTACCCAAGCCCCGCCCACCCGAGATTTACGCTGGTTCAACAGGGAAATGACTTATGAATTGCTGTTTGTCCTTCGCCCCTGCTCGTGTAAAACGCTCCTTACTTTCCGTGATTCTCTCGGTTGTACTGTTGCAGTTGATGATTATTCGTAATGCAAGGATGATATTGCAAATGTAGGCTATCATGTGTTTCATTTCTTTACTGTCAAAAGAGAATTCTTGCGGGTAGATGGAATGTTTTTTTTTGTGAGTTTATCTCTAGCTGATCTCTGTCTACCCATCTACTTATCTATCTACCTAACCACCTACTTATCTGTCTATTTTACATCTAACTGTCCATCATCTACCAACTCTCTCTCTCCCTCCCTCCTTTCTCTCTCTCTCATTTCTCTCTCTCCTCTCCTTTCTCTCTCTCCTCTCCTTTCTCTCTTTCTTTCTTTCTTTCTTTCTCTCTTTCTTTCTTTCTTTCTACCTACCCACTTACCTATCTATTTATCTGTTTATCTATTTGTATGTGTGCGTATATATATATGTATGTGTCTCTTGAGCCATTTGTACGTCATTGGGAAATCACTGTTACTGAGAAGTTACTGGGAAGCCACTAGGAAACCGGTGAAGCCACTGGGAAGTCTATGAAGCCACTGGGAAGTTAATGAGGCAACTGGGAAGTCTATGAAGCCACTGGGAAGTTAATGAGGCAACTGGGAAGTCTATGAAGCCACTGGGAAGTTAATGAGGCAACTGGGAAGTCTATGAAGCCACTGGGAAGTTAATGAGGCAACTGGGAAGTCTATGAAGCCACTGGGAAGTCAGTGTAGCCACTAGGAATTCAGTGAAGCCACTGGAAAGTCAGTCAATCCACTAAGAAGACAGTGAAGCTATTGGGAAGTCTGTGAAGCCACTAGGAAGTCAGTGAAGCCATTGGGAAGTCTGTAAAGTCACTGGGAAATCTATGAAGCCATTGGGAAGTTAGTGAGGGAACTGGGAAGTCAGTTAAGCCTCTAAGAAGTCTATGAAGCCACTGGGAAGTCTATTAAGCCACTGAGAATTCAGCAAAGCCAGTGAAGCCATTGGATAGTCAGTGATGCCACAAGGAAGTCAATGAAGCCAGTGGGAAGTCAGTCAAGCCACTAGGGAGTCTATGAAGCCACTGGGAATTCAGTGAAGCCACTAAGAAGCCAGCGAAACCACTAAGAAGCCAGCGAAACCACTAAGAAGCCAGTGAAGCCACTGGGGAATCACTGAAGCCACTGGGAATCTATGAAGCCATTGGGAAGTCAAAGTCACAGGGAATTCAGTGAAGCCACTGGGAAGTCTAGGAAGCCACTGGGAAATCTGTGAAGCCATGGGAAGTCAGTGAAGCCACTGGGAAGTCAGTGAAGCCACCAGAGAGACAAAGGAAGATTCTGGAAGGTATTGCGTCCAACTCCGAGGAAGAAAACTTGTGGGCCGGGAACATATGACGAACAGACGCGAGAGAACTAATTAATGTGAGATCTCTTTTAGATCGTCGAAGTGGTAACTCTATCTCTCTTTCTTTCTCTCTCTTTGTTTCTAACTCTTTCTTTCACACTCTGTCTTTCTTATCCTAACTAGAAATATATAGAAGCCATTTTTTTTTTCAAAGTCTCTCTCTCTGCCTGTCTTTCCCCCTCTCTCGTTCTCTCTCCCTCGTTCTTTTTCCTCCTCCCCTCTAAAAATACATAGGACCAATCTTGTTCCGAATTCTCTTTCTGCCTTTCCCCCTCTCTCTTTCTCTTTATCACTCTTTATTCCGCTTCCTCTCTCCTAAACATATATAGAAGCAATCTTGTTTCATATTCTCTCTTTGCCTTTCCCCCTCTCTCTTACTCTTTCTCACTCTCTCTTCCTCTTCCTCTCTCCTAAACACAAATAAAAGCAATCTTGTTTCAAATTCTCTCTTTCCCTTCCCCACCTCTCTCATTCTCTCTTTTTTCACGCTTTCTTCTTCCTCCTCCTCCCTAAAAAAACATAGAAGAAATCTTGTCTAAAATTTTCTCTCCCTGTCTTTCCCCCTCTCTCTTTCTCCTTCTCTCTCTCACACTCTTTCTTCCACTTCCTTCTCCTCCCTTAAAAAAGATATAGGAGCAATCTTGTTTCAACCCCCCCCCCCCCTCTCTCTCTCTCTTAAAAAAAAAAAAAAAAAAATCTGATTTCTGTTCCGTTTTAGCTAATCCGTTTTTCATTGAATTCCATCATTTATTACCAGTGCTTCCTTATCTCTTACTTTCCTCCATCTCCTCCTATTCTTTCATTATCACCATTACCTCCTTCTTCCTCGTTTGCCTTTGATGTTATCTCTTCCCTTCCCTTCTCTTAATATCGTTTTCTTTCTTTTCCTTTTGCCCATTTTTACATTTTCTTATTCTATTCGTCATCCGGATTTCTTTTAATGCTTTTGCTTCTCCTTCTTCTTCTTCTTTGTTTTTCTTTTCTATTCCTTTTCAGCCTTTTTAGAGGATGTTGAGATTTTATTTCCCTTTTATTCTTTAGTTGTTCTTTTTTTATCCTCTCCTCTCCCGCCTTTTCTATCCTTTTCTACTTCCTGATTCCTCTTCTTCTTTCTTCCTTCTTCTCCAACATATCATCTTTTGTTTCTTTCTTCATCCGTCATTTCAGCTGTTTTTCTTTCTCTTTCTTTTTACTTTTAATCTCATTAGTATGTCTTTGCTTTGCTTTCTTCTATTTCTATCTATTTCTATCTATTATATTTCTTCTATTTTTACATCTACTTTTCCTTCATTGTCTTCATGTCTTCCTCCTCCTCCTCCTCATCATCATCATCATCATCATCATCATCACCATCACATCACCATCCTCCTTAACATCATCATCACCATCACCATCCTCCTCCTCCTCCTCATCATCATCATCATCATCATCATCATCACCATCCTCCTCCTCCTCCTCCTCCTCCTCCTCATCATCATCATCATCATCATCACCATCCTCCTCCTCCTCCTCCTCCTCATCATCATCATCATCATCATCATCATCATCACCATCCTCCTCCTCCTCCTCCTCCTCATCATCATCATCATCATCATCATCATCATCACCATCCTCCTCCTCCTCCTCCTCCTCATCATCATCATCATCATCATCATCACCATCCTCCTCCTCCTCCTCCTCCTCCTCCTCATCATCATCATCATCATCATCACCATCCTCCTCCTCCTCCTCCTCATCATCATCATCATCATCATCATCATCATCATCATCCTCATCCTCATCCTCCTCCTCATCATCATCATCATCACCATCATCATCATCACCATCCTCCTCTTCCTTATCATCATCATCACCATCACCATCATCATCATCATCATCCTCCTCCTCCTCCTCCTCATCATCATCATCATCATCACCATCATCATCCTCATCCTCCTCCTCCTCCTCCTCCTCATCATCATCATCATCATCATCATCATCATCATCATCATCATCATCATCATCATCACCATCCTCCTCCTCCTCCTCCTCCTCCTCATCATCATCATCATCATCATCATCACATCATCATCATCATCATCATCATCCTCATCCTCATCCTCATCCTCATCATCATCATCATCATCATCTTTTTCTTCACCGTAACAAATGTTTGAAGAATTTGAGAATATTCGCACACATTCCTCTTCCTATTTTGTGATAATTTGATGTAAGATTTTTTTTTCTAAATAAAGCGCTTCAACAAGAAAAAAGAAAAAAAGTATATTTGATTATATAGTTTTGAATAAGAAGCGAATCAAGTGCCTTTGAAGAGGTGCATTGAAAATAATACAATAAATACAGTAATGCATCATCCTCCTGAAAAATAGAGAGAGCAAATTTTATTCATTTTTATCTTGAACAGGACCATAAAGCTTTTATTTTTTTACCCAAGCAACAACAGTAATTTAGACCGCGTGGAAGCCGGAGAGACAAGAGTATTTGTGTTGTTACACTAGGATTTACACTTGCACACTGTCCATAAATTATGCCCTATTTTTTTCGTGCGTTTAACTCTCTCTGTGTTTCTCCCACACGCCTAGGAAATCTAGAACCTACTCGACAGGGCGATGAATTAAGTTCATTCACCAATGGCTATAAATTAAGTTCTTTTTTTTCTTGAAAGTTCAATCTTGCCTGGCCATAAACTAAGTTCCTTTACTTAAGTTCGTTTTTTTTTTGGGGTCGCAGCTCCATAAATCAGTCAGTGTCTAGTTCATCGTGATCCGAATTGGACGGAGGAAACAATTGCTCAGCGGGAAGCCTTTGCCGTTTCTAGCCTGATGCTGCTGGGATTCTTTGTGTAGCGCGAGTTTGTTATCTGCAGCAAGGTGTGTGTGTATGTATGCTGTATATACATACATACATACATACATGCATGTATGCATACATACATACATACATACATACATACATACATACATACATACATACATACATACATACATACATACATGTGTACATACATACATACATCATATATGCATATATCATATGTTATATATACACATATATATCATATATGCATATATCATATAGTATACATACATAGATTATATATACATGTATATACATTTATTATATATACATGTATATACATTTATTATATATATTACATATATACATATGTATATATGTATTCATATATATACATATATCATATATACATATATTATATATACATATATATACATACATACATATATACATACATACATACCTACATACATACATACATACATACATACATACATACATACATACATACATACATACATACATACATACATACATATATTTACATATACTTATGCATATGCCTATAAATGTGTATGTGTGTATACTTACATGTACATACAGTTTTGAAAACTTTGCATTGGATTATCAGAGCGAAGTCAAGCCACATACTTCCCCTTTGAAGCGATCAAGCGCCGACATCGTTCATCAGGAGAGATACTAGTTCAGAGATGAGGTGTGTGTGTGTGTGTGTGTGTGTGTGTGTGTGTGTGTGTGTGTGTGTGTGTGTGTGTGTGTGTGTGTGTGTGTGTGTGTGTGTGTGTGTGCTGCTTATGTTGTTGTGACTCTGTGGCCGCTTTCACA
>NC_061852.1:5457037-5464537 GCF_019202785.1 Penaeus chinensis | reverse complement strand
AAAGAGAAACAAAGAATCTGTATGTACACGAAAAATGTCTGTTAATCTTGATCTCCTTTATATTACGAAACTCTTTGTAAAATTATGTTATCTAGTGATTATTTCAGGCAAGAGCCTTAGGCGGAAGTGATTAACTGAATGCAGTTTTTATTAGCGTTTTCAGGACTAGATCCATTACTAGCAGAATAAATCATACGATTCTTCATAAACAATCTTAAGTGTGTGAATTTAATATATTCTTTTCCTCTCGATTTATCACAGAAATACCTATAAATGTTTTGTATGTATTTCGTTTCATAATATATATAATTCAACACTCTTTCCTCAGTAAGAAATTCCAAAGCTGATCAACTTTTTTGAAAATATTAAACTCGTATCATACACTCTAAATTTCACATGTAATTAAATACACGAACTTTTGTGAAAATGACGTCCAAAAGCATAATTTCCATCACAAAGTTCTAATAATTAAATCTAGTGTATTATAACAACTAATACATAATCATACACACTCACTCAGGATGGTACTCGCTATAACTGTTTTTTTTTTTTTTTTTTCTCGTGTTGATTCCGAAATTATGATGACTGTAATAATAATAGCATTAATGATAACAATGACACTGATGATAATGATCATACTAAAAAAATAATGATGATGATGATAATAATAATAATAATAATATAATAATAATAATAATAATAATAATAATTATAATAATAGTAGTGATAATAATAACAATAATAATACTAATTACAATGATAATAATAACAATGATACACCAATAATGATTATGATAATAATGATAACAATAAGTATAATAATAACAGTAATAGTAATAATAATAATAATAATAATAATAATAATAATAATAATAATAATTATGATAATATCAATAATTACAATAATAATTATAGGGATAATAATAATTATAATAATGATTATGATGATAATGATAAAAGTAACAATAATAATAATGATAATAATAATAATAATAATAATAATAAAAATAATAACAATGAAATAATGGTAATGATCATAATAATAATACTGATGATGACAATGATAATGATGAAGATAATAATAATAATAATAATAATAATAATAATAATAATAATAATAATAATGATAATAATAATAATAATAATAATAATAATAATAATAATAATAATAATAACAATGATGAAAAATAAAAGCAAGTATAATAGTAACATCAACAGAGGAGCAATGGCAGCAGCAACAACATCAACAGCAATAACGATGATATTAATGATGATAATTATCCAACCTCAACTCAGATCCGGTCGAGATCAGACCCAGCGCCCTTCTGGCCACAAAAAGCATAAAGATTCATTATCGGGGATTCCCTGCGGCCGTGAGAAACCGCCTCCGGACCGCCGCTTAGCGAATCCTCACTCATCCGGCCGGATTTCGGATAAAACGCCGCCATTAATCCAGGTAGTCTTCGGGAAATCTGCAGTGAGCACCGGAGCGGCTTCGAACCTGTGGTCGGATCTCCGAATCTCGCTTTCTGGTTGTTGTTGTTCTTGTTTGTCGTGATTATTCTGATCATTGTTAGGGCCTGTTGTTATAATTTATATTGATATTCTTGATATAGATAGATAGATCTTGTAAAAGTCTAACGCGTCAGAATGAGTCCATTGGGATACGAACGCAGCTCAGACGACCACTGTCAACAGGAAAATACATCTTTATGAGCGAGAGAGAGAGAGAGAGAGAGAGAGAGAGAGAGAGAGAGAGAGAGAGAGAGAGAGAGAGAGAGAGAGAGAGAGAGAGAGAGAGAGAGAGAGAGAAAGAGAAAGAGAAAGAGACAGACAGACGCAGAGAAAAGAGAGAAACGGGTAGGGAGAGAAGCAGATCTGGAGAAAGAAAGAAAGAAAGATACAGGGAGAGAGAGCGAGAGAACAAAAGCGTTAAAGACAATGACAGGCAGAGACAGAATCAGACACTGGTATTCTTCATATACATATATATATATATACATATATATATATATATATATATAGAGAGAGAGAGAGAGAGAGAGAGAGATAGAGAGAGAGACGCACACACACACACACACACACACACACACACACACACACACACACACACACACACACACACACACACACACACACACACACACACACACACATACACACACACACATACAGACTTGGGCAGATAAACCAAAATATGAATACATACATATAAAGAAACACGCGTACAAAGCCAGACTCTCAAGGTCTTCCTGAAGGATGTGTTTTCCCGCTGACAGTGGCCGTCGGAGCTGCGTTTGTATCCCAGTGGACTCAGGCTGATCGGGTAGACTTTTACGAGGTAAATTTCCCTTTCTAGAATTCTTTTTGGTGTTTTTGTAAACATGAGGTTATTTGAAAACGTAAAAAGGACGTTAATGTGACTATTTGTGAATAATTGGGATAATCCAAGATTACGATTTTTTTTGTTATAAAGATTCTCTCTTTCTCTTTCTCTCTCTCTCTCTCTCTCTCTCTCTCTCTCTCTCTCTCTCTCTTTCTCTCTCTCTCTCTTTCTCTCTCTCTCTCTCTCTCTCTCTCTCTCTCACTCTCTCTCTCTCTCTCTCTCTCTCTTTCTCTCTCTCTTTCTCTCTCTCTCTCTTTCTCTCTCTCTCTCTCTCTCTCTCTCTTTCTCTCTCTCTTTCTCTCTCTCTCTCTCTCTCTCTCTCTCTCTCTCTCTCTCTCTCTCTCTCTCTCTCTCTCTCTCTCTCTCTCTCTCTCTCTCTCTCTCTCTCTCTCTCTCTCTCTCTCTCTCTCTCTCTCTCTCTCTCTCTCTCTCTCTCTCTCTCTCTCTCTCTCTTTCTCTCTCTCTTCTCTCTCTCTCTCTCTTTCTCTCTCTCTTTCTCTCTCTCTCTCTCTCTTTCTCTCTCTCTCTCTCTCTCTTCTCTCTCTCTCTCTCTCTCTCTCTCTCTCTTCTCTCTCTCTCTCTCTTTCTCTCTTTCTCTCTTTCTCTCTCTCTCTCGCTCTCTCTCTCTCTCTCTCTCTCTCTCTCTCTCTCTCTCTCTCTCTCTCTCTCTCTCTCTCTCTCTCTCTCTCTCGCTCACTCTATCTATCTCTACCTCTATGTCTGTATTATGATATACATTAAAGGAATAATATAAAATTGCGATTTTTCATCTATCTTAAGGACTCTTAATGTTTCGTTGGATACACGCACAAGGAATTGTCATTTATAAAGCATTCGATTCTCCTTAGACATCCCAAGGGGATTCTGACCTAGGGATTCGTGGGGGGAAAGATTTCAACCCTTCTTTGAAAACTCAATACCGTCATCTATAAAGATATAGATAGAAAAAGGGATAGGTGGATAGATATACAGATAGACGGGCAGATGGGCATTTAGATGGATAAATAAGGAGATAGATAGATATATATATATAGTTAGCTTGTTAGATTGATAGACTGATAGATAGATAAATAGATAGGCAGATAAATGTATAATGATAAGCATACTACGAATACATATATATGAGCAAAAAATGTGCGTCCACTTACACTAAACATCACTTACTAGGTTTCAGGTTATCATCCTTTTATATTAACTTTCAGAATAATATTAATGATAAAAGAAAATGACAGATAAATAAATAAACATAAATCCAAGCCCTTCAGTTACTTACTCCTTCTGACATTAGTATGTCACATAAACAGCTGAGGCATAAATGGATCCGAAAATATTATGCCAGCGACCGGAAGTGCCATCAGGAGTCACTGTCTTAATATCAGCAAGTTTGTCGGTTTGTTATAAGAGTATGTTAGTTCTAGTGTGTGAAAGGGTACGTGCGTGTTTATATATTTTGTAAAGTTTGCGATAGTGCGTTGGAGATTACGGTTGTTGCAGTGTGTGTCAATGGTGACTTAGCGTTTTGCTTATCAATTAATCTGTTTATTCATTTATCATTTTTTGTGAACGTTATAAAAAGATACGATTTTTTTGAAGTATCATTTGGGGTCTTTTGGTATGGTCTTCACTTTACGGATACAATGGTATCCTAAGAACTATATCAAATGAGCTACAAATAGACATTCGAGACCAGTGAAATCAGTTGGATACTTTGTTAAAGTATACTTGGTCGAAGGCTATACGGTAAGAAGTATATTTCCTCTTGGTGTAAGTCTACTAATTATACTTTTATGTGCATACGTATATTTCTATGTTTATCTACCTATCTATCTATTTGTCTATATATCTATCTATCAATCAATCTATCTTCCTGTGTCCACTTATCTATCTATCAATCTGTCTGTCTATCAGTCTATCCATCCATTTATTTATCTATCTGTCTGTCAATTAACTTATGCGCCTATCAGTCAGTTAGTCATTTAATCAATCTATCTATATCTCTAACTATCTGTCAAACTATAGTTCGACGTTATTTTAATACAATAAGAACACAAAAACGCTTGGGACCAGTACAGGTACATACATACTTGTATACTTGAGCTTAGTTTTCTAAGTAAGGGTCAAATCATGTGAAGCATAAGTAATCTACGTAAGTGATAAAGTAGGAAACAATGAATGTGCTAAAATCTATATGAAAATAGATTTCCTTCTGATCCTTTAAAATCAACAAGCAACAAGAATAATTAGTTAATACGTCCCCAAGCTGTAATGTAATGCTCTCCATCAGTCTGTATCAGTTCACTTTCTTTATCATTGCTATCATTATTTCATATGACTATTACCATTGCCTATGCTTTTCTCCTTGCCATATGGCTAAGAGCAAAGTACATCGCCACTGATAACGTATAACCGTTTCAGAAGTGCAATTTTGTCTTAGTAATCAGCGAGACAGACGCAGGAAAAGTAAAGTTAACTCTTAGTCGTATTTGTACCTTTACTCTTTATGATATAATCCTTAAAAGATATTTCATCTCGTAGGGTAGGCTGTAAGTTGCTTCGTATTTCGGTATTTGTCGTAGAAGGAGGGATTTAGAGAAAAAAAATTACTTCACGATATTGTGCGAGACAAAACCGTTTCAGTCCTGCTGGCGAGAAAAGAATTATAACCATCTACACTATTTTCTGTGCCAGATATGACCCAAAGCCAGCAATATATAGGAGGCATCTTGTGTAATTAGTTTTCTTCCTCTTCGTCTTTCTTTCTGCCACCTTATACGAGTACACGATATGTTTGGCTCTTCTGTACTTGTAAAAGATATGTATTGAAGTATAGGCGATGTGTCAGAGCATTTTGTTTTCTTTTTTAGCACCTTACGTAAATATGAGGCAAAGTCTAATATTGAAATTTATCTCAGAAAGTCATATTGATCCCATGTCCAAGTACGGGACACGTCTGTAGAGGAAAACGCGTACTAGGCCACAGGAAGACGCGGTAGGGCGGCCACAGCGACTGGGAAGGGCAGGCGGTGTGCGAACACGGGACATTGCAAAGCCAAACAGTTGAGTTAAATATGGAAGTGCAAACTAATTGTGATATGAGCTAAGGGCGCTAGGAACGACAAACACATTCTGCAATGACAAATTTTCAGGATAAGTGTGGTCTACAATTATCACTAGCTTTCGATACAACGCATGATGTTAGTGTAAACACATCTGGTCTCGGATTCAATTACGGTAAATAAAATTTACTAGACTGTTTAATACGTGTCGAATTCTTTTATTACATTATAAAAGATATTTTTTTATTACAAGACTCAAGTGATGCCCCCAAGTCTCGGGTGATTTGGGGCACTGAAACCCCCTCTTGAAAATGATTAAGGGAACAGTACTCTAAATTTAGAAAAAGTTAAATCTTATCTACGGTGAAATTCATCCAGGCAGCTGTTGGGGCGAGAAACCCAAGTACGCGGTTAGTTTTCCTTTGCAGAATTTGTACTCTGCTTGTTCAGAAAACACCGTTCAGATAACTGTATATTTCCCACTATATATCGTTCACAGCCAAGAAATATAACCCTTGGACCACCAGGGAAACGACCTATTAATGCGACCTGATTTCTGGTGAAATTCTGTCCCTCTTTCTTTCTTCTTTTTCGTTTTATTTCGGTCGTCTTAAACGGGCAAACTCTATAAATGGAGACCAAACATATACTGGATATGATTTATAGGAAATAAAGTGAAGCAGAAGAAAAGAAAAAACAAATATATATTGTTATCCCCTCGCCAATGGAAGCTTGTATTAACATTATCTAAATTGGCTTTGGTTGATAGATATGATATAATGATTCATAAAAGCAGACATAAAGTATGATAATAGATATGGGAAAATCTAACACAAACGGCATGAAAGAATTATTGATTGTACTAATTATGATAACAGTAGGAATACAGAGCTGAAAATCAATAACACATTTACGTAACATTTATGAGCTGAACTATCAGTACGAAACAGTAATGTAACCATTGATGATGACGGTAATAATATTAATAGTAGTAATAGGGATGATGATAATAGTTATAACAACAATCATAATGAGGCTGATAATAATAATAATAATAATAATAATAATAATAATAATAATAATAATAATGATAATAATGATGATGACAACAACAATAATTTTAATGATGATAGTGATAATAATAATGATAACACTATAGCAATGATAATAAAAGAGGAAGGGTAAGATAAATGAGAGAAGGGGGAGGGGGAGGTGGGAGGTGGAGGAGGTGGAGGAAAAGGAAAGTGAAGATGAGGGATGGGGAAGGGGAGAGAAGTTGGCGAAAGAGGAGGCGAGATAAGGGAAGGATAAGAGGGAGTAGAGGAGGAGGAGACGAGAGTAGGGGAAGGAAAGGAGGAAGAGGGAGAAGAGGAGACGAGGAAAGGGGAAGAGGGCGCAGAGGAGGAGACGAGGAAAGGGGAAGAGGGAGAAGAGGAGGTGACAGGGCCTGGGGTAGAGGAAGTGGAGGAGGAAGAGATTCGCAGGTTGCAATAACAACATCGGCAAAAACAAGATGGCAAGAGAGTGGCCATAAACTGGAGTTCAGCATCGCCATAAATGCAGAAAGGGAGAAGAGACCGACAGCTTATGGTGTTCTATGGTGCCATTCGACCCCGGGCTATGGTGCTTTAACCTCTCGCGTTCAGGAAACGTCGGCCTCTCGCTCTAACAGCGACGGATCGTGTGTGTGGGTGTGCACGCCCCCGTACGTGTGTGTGTGTATGTAGCTGTGTGCCTGCGTGGGTGCATATCAATCTGTATTTACTCAAGTCGTGTGATGTAAACCTTCACAAAAACCTGAAATACTTTCTTGCACTCCACTCACTTCCTCTCACCCTTTTTTCCTTAATCCCCTGATTCATTCTTCCTTCTCACACGCATTAACTTTTTTTTCTTTTTTTTTCGTCCGCTCTTTGTCTTTCTCTCTCCCCTTCCCCTGATCGCAATACATTCAAGGCGAAGGAGACTCTGGAAGGAAATGAGAGGTAAAGACAGTCCAAATGCTATACAGTATACTAGGAAGAAATGTATTTTTGTTTCACTGCAAAGGCAAAAACA
>NC_061852.1:5424537-5429537 GCF_019202785.1 Penaeus chinensis | reverse complement strand
TTTCCACGCTCCTCCCTCACAATATTCACACCCCCATACACAACAAACACGGTTCCCGAAGACCTGGAACCTTACATCTGTTCACTGCACACAAAGCAATTCCTGACCAGAAAACTATATTCTCGAATGAGCCCGAAATCAACCAGACACAGTGAAGTCTACTCGGCCTACGCCCCGCTACAAGAACAATAATGATACTACTACTGCTACTACTACTAATAATAATGATAAAGGTAATGTAATAATGATAATGATAACATTGATAGTAGTAATAGTGATAATAACAATAATGATATGATATTGATTTGATAATGATATCAATACTATTATCAACGTAATGATAATGATTATAATCATTATTATCATCACTGTTATTGTTATTGTCATCATTATCATCATTGTTATTGTTGTTGTTATCATTATCATGATTATCATTAATATTATTATTATTATTATTATCATTATTATCATTATTATTATCATCATCATTATCATTATTATCATCATTACTATTATAATTATTATTATTTTGATTATTATTATTATTATCATTATTGTAATTATTATTATTATTATTATTTTTATCATTATTGTTATCATTATTACCATTACTATTATCATTATTATTGTTACCATTATCATTATTATTATCATTATTATTATTCTTACCATTATCATTATTATTCTAATTGACATTATTATCATTATCATTATTATTATTATTATTATTTTTATCATTATTGTTATCATTATCATCATTGTTATTGTTATTGTTATCATTATCATCATTGTTATTGTTATTGTTATCATTATCATCATTGTTATTGTTATTGTTATCATTATCATCATTGTTATTGTTATTGTTATCATTATCATCATTGTTATTGTTATTGTTATCATTATCATCATTGTTATTGTTATTGTTATCATTATCATCATTGTTATTGTTATTGTTATCATTATCATCATTGTTATTGTTATTGTTATCATTATCATCATTGTTATTGTTATTGTTATCATTATCATCATTGTTATTGTTATTGTTATCATTATCATCATTGTTATTGTTATTGTTATCATTATCATCATTGTTATTGTTATTGTTATCATTATCATCATTGTTATTGTTATTGTTATCATTATCATCATTGTTATTGTTATTGTTATCATTATCATCATTGTTATTGTTATTGTTATCATTATCATCATTGTTATTGTTATTGTTATCATTATCATCATTGTTATTGTTATTGTTATCATTATCATCATTGTTATTGTTATTGTTATCATTATCATCATTGTTATTGTTATTGTTATCATTATCATCATTGTTATTGTTATTGTTATCATTATCATCATTGTTATTGTTATTGTTATCATTATCATCATTGTTATTGTTATTGTTATCATTATCATCATTGTTATTGTTATTGTTATCATTATCATCATTGTTATTGTTATTGTTATCATTATCATCATTGTTATTGTTATTGTTATCATTATCATCATTGTTATTGTTATTGTTATCATTATCATCATTGTTATTGTTATTGTTATCATTATCATCATTGTTATTGTTATTGTTATCATTATCATCATTGTTATTGTTATTGTTATCATTATCATCATTGTTATTGTTATTGTTATCATTATCATCATTGTTATTGTTATTGTTATCATTATCATCATTGTTATTGTTATTGTTATCATTATCATCATTGTTATTGTTATTGTTATCATTATCATCATTGTTATTGTTATTGTTATCATTATCATCATTGTTATTGTTATTGTTATCATTATCATCATTGTTATTGTTATTGTTATCATTATCATCATTGTTATTGTTGTCGTTATCATTATCATGATTATCATTAATATTATTATTATTATTATTATTATTATTATCATTATTATTATTATTATTATTATTATTATTTTTATCATTATTGTTATCATTATCATCATTGTTATTGTTATTGTTATCATTATCATCATTGTTATTGTTATTGTTATCATTATCATCATTGTTATTGTTATTGTTATCATTATCATCATTGTTATTGTTATTGTTATCATTATCATCATTGTTATTGTTATTGTTATCATTATCATCATTGTTATTGTTATTGTTATCATTATCATCATTGTTATTGTTATTGTTATCATTATCATCATTGTTATTGTTATTGTTATCATTATCATCATTGTTATTGTTATTGTTATCATTATCATCATTGTTATTGTTATTGTTATCATTATCATCATTGTTATTGTTATTGTTATCATTATCATCATTGTTATTGTTATTGTTATCATTATCATCATTGTTATTGTTATTGTTATCATTATCATCATTGTTATTGTTATTGTTATCATTATCATCATTGTTATTGTTATTGTTATCATTATCATCATTGTTATTGTTATTGTTATCATTATCATCATTGTTATTGTTATTGTTATCATTATCATCATTGTTATTGTTATTGTTATCATTATCATCATTGTTATTGTTATTGTTATCATTATCATCATTGTTATTGTTATTGTTATCATTATCATCATTGTTATTGTTATTGTTATCATTATCATCATTGTTATTGTTATTGTTATCATTATCATCATTGTTATTGTTATTGTTATCATTATCATCATTGTTATTGTTATTGTTATCATTATCATCATTGTTATTGTTATTGTTATCATTATCATCATTGTTATTGTTATTGTTATCATTATCATCATTGTTATTGTTATTGTTATCATTATCATCATTGTTATTGTTATTGTTATCATTATCATCATTGTTATTGTTATTGTTATCATTATCATCATTGTTATTGTTATTGTTATCATTATCATCATTGTTATTGTTATTGTTATCATTATCATCATTGTTATTGTTATTGTTATCATTATCATCATTGTTATTGTTATTGTTATCATTATCATCATTGTTATTGTTATTGTTATCATTATCATCATTGTTATTGTTATTGTTATCATTATCATCATTGTTATTGTTATTGTTATCATTATCATCATTGTTATTGTTATTGTTATCATTATCATCATTGTTATTGTTATTGTTATCATTATCATCATTGTTATTGTTATTGTTATCATTATCATCATTGTTATTGTTATTGTTATCATTATCATCATTGTTATTGTTATTGTTATCATTATCATCATTGTTATTGTTATTGTTATCATTATCATCATTGTTATTGTTATTGTTATCATTATCATCATTGTTATTGTTATTGTTATCATTATCATCATTGTTATTGTTATTGTTATCATTATCATCATTGTTATTGTTATTGTTATCATTATCATCATTGTTATTGTTATTGTTATCATTATCATCATTGTTATTGTTATTGTTATCATTATCATCATTGACAAATATTTGGTCGTTGATCTAATTCGTCTCGACAAAATGCGAAAACAGCTGATTTGGGACAAGGCACTGTAGAAGGAAAATATAATGACCAGTAATAGACGTCTAGTATCTGCTTACTGATCCTCTTATCCGAGTAAACCATCAAATTCGGGGAAAAAAACACTTTACCACTGAGTAATAGGTTTGGTAATCAGTAAGATCTACTTAGATTAAGTTATAACAGCACAGCAGGTCTGGCAACTGAAACTTACCTACAGACAAGAAAGACTAGGCTGTGATCTCTCAGTCCTTGGCGATTATAATCATATCTATATCTATCTATCTGTATATCTTTATCTATCTATCTACCTATCTGTGTGTGTGAGTAGGCCCTAGATGAAAGGTGCGTAAACAAATCAATAATAATAATAACGATAAATTGCACTTTATTTGAATAAAACATAAGCATAACAATAAAAATAATAATAAACATCACTTTATATGCCAGCTACTAGTTCGTTTTTTTCCCCTCACTCAGCGAAAACCTGTGAGATACATTCATTAGATTATTAGCATTTTATACAATTATACCTTCAACAGAAAAGTTGTGTTTATGCTAGTGGGCCTGTTTATGATTATATGATTTTACTCACCACAGTTAATAGGTTCGTCACATTATACTGTAGTTTGTTTTGATTATATCAGATTTATAATTTATCTGATTTGAGTAGGTATCAAAAGCGGTTATGCGGTGCCTGATTCAGTATCAAAGGGAAAATCAGAGGTTACCGCTGCTTTTCATCTTCCGTTGATGGGTTCGCTTGCTTTAAGCCAATTAGGGGGTTACTTGCAAGATATTTTCGTTTTTTTTGTTTTTGTTTTTTTTAGTTACCATTCAAATACCTTTAATAATTAAAGAAAACGAGGAAGTGCGTGCCAGCTGTGTGTTCTGCATTAACCTGAGGGGAGTGGGGGGTTAGGGGGGGGGGTAGAGAGAAGGTAAGGGGTGGAGAGGAGAGGGAGGGTAAAGGTGGAGAGGAGGAGGGTAGGGTGGAAGGGAGAAATAGGGAAAGGGGTGGAAGGGAGAGGAGGGGAAAAGGGTGGAGGGGGGAGGAAGGAGAAGGGGTGGAGGGGAGAGGAAGGGGGAGGGGTAGAAGGGAGAGGAAGGGGAAGGGGTGGAGGAGAGAGGGAGGGAAAGGGGTGAAAAGGAGAAGGAGGGTAAGGGGTGAAAGGGCCAGACTATCCTATTTGGCAATTAATAATATCCTCTCAGCCTAAGTTTACTAACGTCAAACCATACATCATCCAACTTATTGACCAAGAACTTAAGTCAGAGCAACGCCTAGTAAACTATCCAACTTGCAACCAATATTATCTAGCCAGCTCAAATTAAGCTTGCCTCAGACCATCCAACTTGGCAAACGGGAGTAACTGCCTTGTTTAAGTTATAAAAGCGTCTGACAGTCCGACTTCGTAACTATTAACATCCACCCAGCTTAAGTTATGCTTGTGTCTGACTTCCAACTTGGCAAACAGTAAGATCTACCTAGATTAAGTTATAACAGCACAGCAAGTCTGGCAAATGAAACTTACCTACAGACAAGAAAGA
>NC_061852.1:5419537-5422037 GCF_019202785.1 Penaeus chinensis | reverse complement strand
TTATCTCCATTATCTACACCACAAACCAAAATATTAAAAAAAAAAAAAACACAATATAAAAACAAAAACCTGCATCAAAAACAAAAAACTCACATAAAAACAAGAGCAGTGAAGCGGCGCCTTGAGTCTCGATATCAATAACCTCAATGCTTCCTGCTTTTAGTCCGGCCGCGAAGCTCTTTGGATTCGCTGGGCCTTGGCGGTCCCTCTCCTCTGCTCCAAGGCTTGCTCTTCGCTTCTCGCCTCCTCCTCTTCTTCTTCTTTTGTCTCTTTTGTTTTCTTTTTGTCTCTTCTGTTTTCTTTTGTGTCTTTTCTTTTCTTTTTTTTCGTTGTTTTTTTTTTCTCTTTTTGTTTTCCTTCTTCTCGCTAAGACTTGGTTTTCTTTGCTTCTTTCCTCTTCTTCTATTGTTTTTTTGGTTTCTCTTTCTTTTCTTCTCTTCTCCTTTGTCTTTTTTTTTCTTCTCTTCTCTCCTCTCCTCTTCTCTTCTCTTTATCTTCTCCTTCCCTCTTCCTTCTCATTCTTCTCTTGTTTTTCTTCTCCCTTCATGCCTCATCATCACCACCTTTCTTTTCCTCTCTCCTCTCTATTTTCTCCTTCCCTCTTCCTCTTCCTTCTCTTTCTCCTCTCTTGCTTCTCCTTCCTCCTAAATCACCAACCCCTCTCCTCTCCCCTTCTTTTGTCTTATTCCTTTTTCTCCTCTACCCTCTTCCTTCTCCTCTCCTTCTCCCCCTATCCTTCCTCTCTGTTACCTGGCCCTCCTCTCCACTTTATCTTCCCCTCCTCCTCTTCCTCCTCCTTCACCTTTTCTGCTTCTCCTCCTCTGTCCACCGTGAGAACTTTTTATTTAATTCTCTCCTTCCCTTGTTCGTTCTGTTGTGTCAAAGGTAAACAGGGAGAGATAGATTGGTAAGTAGATAGATAGAGATAAATAGATGGATGAATAGATGCATAGGTAGATAGATAGATAGATAGATAGATAGATGAACAGATAGATAGATGTATGGATAGATAGACAGATAGAAGAACAGACAGATAGATGTATAGATAGATAGACAGATAGATATATGAATGTATAGATAAATAGATAATAAATAGATAGATTGACTGATAGAAAGACAGACAGAGAGAGAGAGAAAGAAATAAATAGACCGATAGACTGATAGATAGATAATCAGATAGACGAAATGCGTAATCAACTGACACATAATAACCATTACATTCTCCTCCCACGTACTCACAGCATAATAATTCCCTCTCCTCGCCACGTTCCCTCAGAGTCTGTTCCTTCCAGTAATCTACGGTTTTCCTTCTTAGAGTCTTCTTGAAATTGTTGTCTTTATCATCTCTCGGAAAATATAACGAACGAAGAAAGTGATAATGTTAGTGGATACAATTAGTGATAAAAGTGTTATCTATTTATACCGGAAATCAAGACACTATACTAAGAAGGAATACACATACACACACACACTCACACACACACACACACACACACACACACACATACACACACACACACACACACACACACACACACACATATATATATATATATATATATATATATATGTGTGTGTGTGTGTGTGTGTGTGTGTGTGTGTGTGTGTGCGTGTGTGTGTGTGTGTATGTGTGTGTAGATATATAGATAGACAGATAATTACATAGATAGATAAATAAGTAGATATATTCAAATAGATATGTAGATAAGCAGAGAGATACAAATAAAATAATAAAAAACAATCAAACCAACAAAATGAGAAAAACGTACCCTCTTCCGATCAGCGTTTCTCGCCGCATTTCGCCACATCTGCTCATCGAACAGGTGTCTGGCGACCTGCCTCATCAAAGCCACCGAGGCATGTGTTCGAGGGAGTGCACGTGGCTTCGCTTTTATTTGAGGCCGCGTTTAATTGGGGGCGGGGCTTTCAGACGCTGAGGCGGGGGGGGGGGGGGGGGGGGTGATTTAGCCGTTTTCTTATTTTTTTGTTTGTATTAGATTTTTTGTTTTTTGTTTTTTGTTTTTTATATGAGGCATATGTATATATGTGTCTATATACATGTGTGTGTGTGTGCATGTATATATATATATATATATATATATATATATATGTATATATATATATGTGTTTATATATATATATATATATATATATGTATAAGTGTGTGTGCATGTGTTAGTATGTATGCATGCGCACACATACACACATACACACACACACGCACGCACGCACACACAAACACACACACATACACACACAAACAAAACAAACAAGCAAACAGCCGTATGCACACCAGTATGCATGCACGTGCATATGAGTTACCCGGATGGATTCCATGGAAACAGCAATGAAGCAGGGAAAGGGCGCAGATGATGGGGGGAGATAGAGAGCAGGAGCGTCCGGTGAGATCAGAACATGGCATAAGTAATGAGGCTTTTTCCCTGTAGGGAACTCTCGACCCCTGGCAACAGACCAAGAGCAAGTGCAGCCCAGCGGTGTG
>NC_061852.1:5394537-5399537 GCF_019202785.1 Penaeus chinensis | reverse complement strand
ATAGATGGATAGATAGATATAAATATAGATAGATTATTGTATATACATACATTTATAATTATATAGATGGATAGATAGATATAAATATAGATAGATTATTGTATATACATACATTTATAATTATATAGATGGATAGATAGACAGAGTAGAGATGGATGGATAAGTAACAGATAAATGGATAGATAGATATAAATATAGATAGATTATTGTATATACATACATTTATAATTATATAGATGGATAGATAGACAGAGTAGAGATGGATGGATAAGTAACAGATAAATGGATAGATAGATATAAATATAGATAGATTATTGTATATACATACATTTATAATTATATAGATGGATAGATAGATATAAATATAGATAGATTATTGTATATACATACATTTATAATTATATAGATGGATAGATAGATATAAATATAGATAGATTATTGTATATACATACATTTATAATTATATAGATGGATAGATAGATATAAATATAGATAGATTATTGTATATACATACATTTATAATTATATAGATGGATAGATAGATATAAATATAGATAGATTATTGTATATACATACATTTATAATTATATAGATGGATAGATAGATATAAATATAGATAGATTATTGTATATACATACATTTATAATTATATAGATGGATAGATAGATATAAATATAGATAGATTATTGTATATACATACATTTATAATTATATAGATGGATAGATAGATATAAATATAGATAGATTATTGTATATACATACATTTATAATTATATAGATGGATAGATAGATATAAATATAGATAGATTATTGTATATACATACACTTATATGTTTGGTATTATTTCATTTCTGAGTGTGTAATAATTTCAATACTAACTTATTTCCTAAAAAAAACTGCAATTATAAGAACAATTTTCCACATATAAATATCCTTCACAAATGTCGTCCTACGGAGGGATTTTTGGAAGTAAATAGAAATAACAAACAACTCGTCAAGTTGTAAATAATAGCAGTATTATATGTAGAATCCTCTTTGTTTGGTATTAATATTAATGTTTAATACTTAAGAAATAGTCATTTTTTAAAAAATTACTTCATAAATAGAGATACTTATTTTTTTTTTAAGTCATTAGAAATAACAAACTCAGCTCATCAAGTGGCGAATCCTACAGAAATTAATATCAGCAAAAACATTCAGATCACATCATAACACAATTATACAACTGGCTTTAACATATTAACAAATATTAACAAAATCGGATAAAAGTTATCACTGTCAGTTCAGTATCAAGTCAAGGCTTATGATAAGTTCAGAATTCCTATATTTTATTTATTTTTTATTTATTTATTTTTTTGTACTCAGTTTCAGGGAGTGACTCAGGAGTTCTCACAAACTATACTCCTGCTGAAGAAGCTTTGTTTGGCAAATTAAATGAAAATGAGACAGAAGTTTATGGTGAGTTAACATGTTTTAAATCAAGAGGGGATACATAATCTGTTGCTATTGTGTGGTGTTATATTTTAACATTGTGTAATATTTGACTCTATTTGATATGAAGCAACACATTCTACATGCAAGGAATGGTAAAATCATATATATGCTCATGTATAATTTTTCTTCTTCTTTTTAAAACAATTGGTTGAGTGTTGGTTTAGGAGTATGATACATGTATTGTCTTTTTTGACTCAACAAGTGCATACTATAAAAATTAAACATTATATATTCATTTTTTAGATGTTGCAGAACTAACTCCTGAGCCATCTGGGATAGCATCTCAGACCATAACAGACTCGGCAGTTATTGTAACACTGGATGAGGGCACTTCAGAGGAGCAAGAAATGACAGTACGCATTATGTCAATGGATCACACTTACTCCTCTTTTTCATAGAAGACAGTAACTCTCAGGGTGAATTTAGTGCAATGGTCCAACAAGCAGAGCCCCTTCAAGAACGGAGCAGGTCAAGGTCTCAACTTGCGTCAGAAGGAAGTAGCAGGCATGAGGTAGTGCAAGGTCGTACAAGTTGACGATCAGAAGAAAGGAGAATTTTGCCTGACATGCTTCGGGTACAAACATAGAAGATCATTTGAAACAGCTTGTAAGCTCATTAAAAGACATTGTACCACCATTATAAACAATTGCTGGTGTTATGAAAGATAAGTTCCGGTTTATCAAAATTTGTAATTCATTTTTTCTCCCATACTATTCTTGTCTGAATCTACCCAGTTATAATACACATTTGACGTTAATTTGTGATAGGCATTTGTATATTAACAGCCATAATATGAAGTTATAGGTTAAGAGACTAAGTCTGATGTTATATGAAATGAAATGCCTTTCTTTTGGAGTTACTGTGTTATTTTTGTACGGTAGATTAAGGCAAAAATCCATTTTATTTCATTTCTTATTTTTTATTCACATTAATGTTTGCATTTAGATTGTCTTTTTTGTTTTATGTTGTGGGTTAAGACCATTTTTCTCCAGTAAGGAAGAATTTTTTTTTTATGGAAATTCAGGATATTATTATAAAAAAAAAAAAAAAAAAATCACACAGCAGCCATGTTTGATTTCTGCAGTTCATATATTTTAATTTTTGGTTAAGGAAGTACAAATATTTGTTGTTTTGGCATGGCAATAATTATGTTAACTATAATAATTCTGGTGCTGTCAATTAAGAGTGAGACAGAGCTACTTTCAAGTTTTACTCTTATTTTGTAAATATTATATATATCTTTATTTGCATACTTATAGGCGTGCAATATGAATTACTTGCTCCCAAAGAGTTTCGTTTATTTCATTTCTAAGGCAAACCAAATTGGGTTGTGATCTGTCTTGTGGTCATAAGGCACCATGAGAAAAATGTCTATGGGCATTTGTACATTTTAAGAAGTATTATGACAGCGTTGTATGTGTGTTAGATATAATCACTTGATTTTTGTGATATATCTCTATGGCATTTTTTTTTTTTTTTTTTTTTACTTTTTAATACTTAATTATAATTAGCCTAGATCTAGAATAACTACAGTAAAACAAATCTTGCATATTCAAACTACTACCTATTCATGTTTATGCGGATTGATAGAATTCCATCAATAAAAATAGTTTAAATGTATGCTTATTAAAATGGAGAAGTAATACCACTCCTTCCAGATATGGTATTATGTATATGTATACACATACTTATATGTGTGTGTGAATAAGTTTACGTATATATATATATATATACATATATATACATATATATATATATATACATATACACACGTATGTTTGTGTGTGTCTATGTGTGTATATATGTATATATATATATGTGCGTGTGCGTGTGCGTGTGTGTGTGTGTGTGTGTAGTGTATATATGTATATATGTATATAGGTATATATGTATATAAGTATGCATATGTGTGTATATATATGTATGTATGGATGTATATATCTATATATGTATGTATGGATGTATATATCTATATATATATTTGTATATACATATATCTGTATATATATGTATATATATAATATATATATATATATATTTATATATATATATATATATATGTGTGTGTGTGTGTGTATGGGTGAATGTATGTATATATATATATATATATATATATATATATATATATATATTCAAGAAAACCATTTGACTAACTTCTTTAACAAAAGGAATATAATCTCATATTGTCATAGGTTTCAGGCTCTAGTGAATCACATAAAAACAAAAAAGAGAAAACCCTATTACTAATGTATTACAGTTTCTGAAACAATATTCAACTAAATCAATTTGCGAGCTCTGACTGCATGACCTTTGCCACGTTCAGCAGCATCTGCTGCAATATTCACCTCGCCATCATTTTCTAAAAACTCCTGAAGAATTGGTATCCTTCGTTTCACACAGTAATTATGGAGAAGCAAATAGGTAATTGCAATTTTGGAATACTTAACAGGCTCAAACAAAATAATTTCTCCAGAATGATGCAGACACCTGAACCTTGAATTGAATATGCCAAATCTCTGATAACGCGTTTCTCGTTTGACTTCTGTTGTAACGGGCTTCTCCTGGTGTTCTTAGATACAACAGAGGTGTCAAAAGGTAAGGTTGAAGGGGATACCCACTATCACCTGCTAGACGAGAGAAATAGAAATATTGAGTAACTGTTTTGTAGTGCACTGTGCCTTAAAAGAGTTTACAAAAGCTATGGCAACTTTAGTGAATATTTCTCACTCTATTAAGTTTATATCTATACTGAGCAAATTAATTTTAGAAGAACTAGTTTGCAAATTTCAAAATAATACCTCCTACCCAATTCTTTTAATTGTCTAAAATAACAATTCAAACTTTAAATACTTATGGTACTACCATAAAATTTACAAGCCACTTACCTAGCAAGTAACTAGTAAGATATCCTGGCATGAGTATTGCCAGGATATCTTGTGTTATAACTTGTTATCTGTCCATTAGCATTGTAAACTACCAGTAAATTTAATGAATTAAACCTTTTCCTGTTAACGTAAATGTGTCCATCAACATATGGTGCTTTAATTAGAATGTGAGTACCATCTATATCTCCTATGACTCTTGGGAAGTTTCAAATCTTGAAAAATCTTGGACATTGTTCATTAAATCATTAGCACTTGATGTGAACTTTCTGTTCTTGCCTTTTCAGTCAACACTCTGGTCACTACTGTAATTATCTGACTCCCGAAGATAATTAAAAATAGTACTAACACTTGCTTGTGTTAGTACACATGAGTCACCATAAGCCACAAGCAATTGCGTGTGACCTCCTTGTTCTTCTTAAGTATGGGTCCAACATCTCACAGAGTCACAAAATTTCATGTCTTGGAAATCTGTATTACCACAATAACTGATTCTTATTATTATACAAAGGATCCAAGGGGTCCTGCATAGCCACCGATATTTAATATCTAGAATTTCCGGCATGTCGCATAAATAAAACGTCTGTGTATGTGTAAATATATATGGGCCTTCGGAGGAGTTAC
>NC_061852.1:5359537-5367037 GCF_019202785.1 Penaeus chinensis | reverse complement strand
CTCTCCCCCCCCCCCAAAAAAAAAAAAAAAAAAAAAATACATACGTGCGCGCTGAATACCACTCCCAGCCTGTCCCCTCGCTCTCTGACTGAGACCTCGAAGGGCAGGAAAAACAGCAAAAGCTCCGGGCATCTCCTTACCAATAAACTTTTGTAAATAAAAAAAATTAAGAAAATGGAATATAAATGAATGAATCAGTTAATCGAATATTGTGACTTTGTTAAGGGCAGAAATATACGCAAAGCCTCGGTCACTCTCTCTATTGGCATTGAAATATCTGAAGCAGAAGATCATATAAAAAGGTATGGGTATTACAAAATGTGATTTATTCTATAGCTGAGAAAAGAAGTGAAAAAAAATGTAAAGCAGAAAGTAATAAAGACTACAACGTTGTCCGAGAGGGAAAGATATGAAAACCCCTTCTAAATATAAAAACAAAAGAAAAAAAAGAAAACAAAAATATACATAAAGAGACAAATAGACAGAATGATAGATAAACGAAAGGGAAATGGAAATTCTTCCTTACATCATATGATGCCACTTGCTTATTTCTTCGCTTTTACTAAGGTTCTTTTTCAAAGATTGTCCTTGTCTTTTGTTTGTTTTCACGCCAGTCTTTGCCCATTTGCTGCTTTATTTTCTCTTACTTCTTATATAATCAACTTCTTTCAGGAATGGTTCGGAGTGCGCCCGATTTCGGAATCTCGAATAAAAAAATAAAAAAAAAAGATATACATGGCCCAAAACTGAAAACTGACCCGAATATCGTTCACAATGGCAGACAGTCGGAAAAAAAAAGTTAACGGAAATTCAAAAATCGGTGCAGGGGTGGACTTCCCATAGAGTTGATCAAGCTGAAGAATATTTTAGGTAATTAATCAATGGCGACCTCTGGACGTCCCGCGCAACGGGGGAAAAGAAATGATTTAGTAAATTCCCCCTTTTAAAACAATAAAATTAAAGACCCGCTCATTTTTTTTCAAAATAATTTTGGAATATTATCATTGAAAAAAAAAAACATCAGACTTCGTCGCGGACAGGGAAACACCTTTTGTATTTTAATAAAAAATGAAATATTAAAAAAAAAAAAAAAAAAATAAAAAGGGTTTTTGAGTTTCCGGCTGGAAAAACAATGGAGTATTAAAAAAAAATAATAATAATTATGAAAATAAGTGAAACATTATAAAATACAGATTGTATGTAGGGAATTTAAAAGCAGTATCTTAAATTTATATAACTAAATAATAAAAACAAGAAAAAAAATTGCGTGCCCCCTTGAGGTTGGATTGGGCCCCTTCCCAATGATCCCCAGTTAAAGTGCGCTACACTTGGCCACGGCCATATAATCATACGTTTGTGTTTTACACAATTCCACAACACACAAACGCGCGCGCGGCCATCACAAAACACAACAGACACACCAACACACAACAAAACATATAATATACCCAAAACAAAAACAGAAGAAAATAAATTTCACCCCAACGAAAATTTAAAAAGATTAGTTCATCAGAAAAACGGCCGAGGGTAGCATTCCCAGTTAGATGGAAACTGCGATCAAAGAAAAAATTGAGGGGCCTTTATTTTGCTTAACTTTTATAAATACTGACCAAAATCCCAAATATGAACTACACGGGATCCCACGGCTGATGAGCTCAATGATCATTTCCCTTTTTAAAATGGGTGCGCGCCGCCCGGACAAGCTCGAGGGGCCTCCCTGAGCGCAACACAGGCACCCATCGGGCCCACACACACCACACCACACACACCACAACATTTCACCCCACCCAAAAAACACACAACACACCAAAACCCCACACATCACACATCACAACACAACAACCCCACAACACCCACCTCACTTTCCCGCCCCCGTTTTCCCCCCCGAAAAAGAAAAATAAAACCCCCTCCCCCCCTTTCCCCCCCCCCCCCCCCGCCCCACATATATAATATAACTTTAACGATATACATTTTCTTTTATTTGAAATTAGTGGGCAGATGGACAAAAACTTTGCTGCGGTTGAAAGACACGATAAAACGGGATTTAAATCAAAAGGGAAAAAATAATAAAAAACAGAATTTTAATTAAAACAATAAAGGAAGAAATAAAAACTACTTGAAATAGAGAACAATAAAGACAAAAATAAAAAAAATGAAAGTGTTTAATTTTAAAAGATAATATAAAGAAATGTTAAAAAATAAAAACAATAGTAGTAGTAATATATAAAAAAAAAATAATAATGAAATAATAATTTATACCCAAAAATAGTATTGGTGAAAAATTTAAAAGAATTTTAATATTTATATTGTAAACCCAAATGGGAGGAGAATGTTTTGTTGAAAACAGAATGGTGAAAATATTTTTTTAATAGTCAAGCAAAAACAGCAAAAAGAAAAAAAAATAACATAAAAAAACAAAAAAAATAAAATAATGTTAATGTTGATAAGGGGTAAATATGATAATGAATTATAATAGTAATAGATGTAATAAAAAACAACAAAAAGTGAAAATTTAAAATAGAAAAATTAAATGATAAAAACAATAATTTTTGGGATAAAAATGTTAGTGATAATAATGAAAATTTAAAATGAAGGGGATTTTTTTTATAAATAAATAAAATGTAATAAAATCAATAAAATAAAATATTTGATAAAAAATAATAACAACAAAAAATGCAGCTGATATTGATGAAAATATATAGGGTTTAAAAAACCCATTTAATGGGATAATACTATAACACAATTACTACTACTAGTTGAGAAAGGAACGAACCACAGAAATTGGGAAGGACAGTAAAAAGGAAACATCTTTCATCTTGGAAAAGGGGGAAAATTTACTCTTCGTCTTTCGTAAAAGCTGCCACCCCTCGGGTTTGGAAAGTGTTTTTTTGATTTTATTGAAAGGAAAAGAAAGGAAAAAAAGAGGGATTTTTTCCCTTGGGTCCCCACCTCCTCCTCTCCCCCCCCCCCCCCCCTTCTATATTTCCTTCACCCTTTATTTCATTTTTTCTTTTTTTTTCTTATTTTTTTTTTTTTTTCTTTTTTGGGGTTTCCCCTTTTTTTATTTTTTTTTTTCTTTCCATCTTCTTCCCTCTTTCTTTTTTCCTTTTTTTTCATCTTTTAATTTTCTTTCCTTCTCTCTTTTTTCCTTTTTTCCTTTTTTCTTTGGGCTTTTAAATTTTCTTTTTCCCTCTCTTCCTCTTTTCCTTCACTCTTTTTTTCCTGTTCTTGCTCTTTCTTCTTTTTTTGCTTCTCCCCCCTTTTTCTGTTTTGCCTTTTATCTCTTTCATCCTGATCCCTCTCTTGTTTTTTCTTCTTCCTATATCCTCTACTCTGGGTGTCTCCTTTCCCCTTTTTTTATTACTTTTAAAAAATCTTTTCGTTCCTTCATCCTTCCTTCTCCTTTCTTTTCTTCTCCCTTTCCACTTCTTACTTTTTTTCCCTTCCCCTCCTTTCAAAATTTTTTGTACTCCCTTCTCCTCTTCTCCTCCTTTCCTTTTCCTTCTCCTTTCTTTTTTCCCTTTCCTTCCAGCCCCTCACCCTCCTTCCTTTTCCCTCCTCCTTCTCCCTTTATCCTTTCTTCCCTCTCACCCTTTCCCCTTCCCTCCTTTCTCTCACTTATCCTCCCTCTCCCTTTCTCCTTTCAGCTTCCTTGTTTCACCCCTTCCACCCCTGTCGTTCTCCCCCTTTTCCCCTTTTTTTCCCCCTCCCCCTTTTTCCCATTCCCCTCTTTAGCACTTTCACACGGGTCCGGGATTTTCGTGGGCCATTCATTCGTTTTTTTTTTTTTTCTATTTTAAAGTGGGCATTTTTTCTCTCTCTCTTCTCTCTCTCTCTCTCTTCTATCTCTCTCTCTTCTCTCTCCTTCTCTCTTCTTCTCACTTTCTCCTACAAGAGAATTAGTTATTGGGGGGAAAAATATTTTTAACATTCTACATTTTCAACATACATATAATAAATATATGTTTTATTTTTTTTTAAAAATATATATTTTTAAATTTTTTATATTATATATATATATATATATTTTGTGTGTGTGTGTGTGTTGTGTATGTAAAAGTATGTATGTATGATCACAATGCAAAAGTATCCTGGATGTCAACGAGAAAAAACTCATGGGATCCTCCCTCAGAAATACATTACTGTAACACAAAAATGAAAAAAAATACGAAGGGAAAAAGATGCTTTTCCAAAAAAAAGCGTCTTTAAAACCGAAAAAAACAAAGGGATAGAAGAGAGAGGGGAAGAGAGAGAGGGGGGAGAGAGAGAAAAGGGGAGGAGGGGAGGAAAAGAGGGGAAAAGGGGAGAGAAGGAGGGAGAGAGAGGGGGAGAGAGAGAAGAGAGAGATAGATAGAAAGAGAGAGAGAGAGAGGAAGAGAAGAGAAAAGAATTAGAAGGAGAGAGAGAGAGATTTATAGATAGATAGATAGTTTTGATAGATTTGAGAGAGAGAGAGAGAGAGAGAAAGAGGGGAGAGAGAGGGGGGAAGAGAGAAGAAGAGAGAGGAGGAAGAGAGAGAGAGAGAGAGAAGAGAGAAGGAGAGAAGAGAGGAGATGAGGAGAAAAGAAGGGGGAGGGGAAATTTAGAGAGAGAGAGGAGAGAGAAGAAAGAGAGGAGAGAGGGGAAAAAATAGGAAGAGAGAGAGAGAAAGAGAGGAAGAGAGAGAGGGGGAGAGAGAGAGGAAGGGGAAAAGAGAGAGAGAGAGGGGAGGGGAGAGAGAGAGAAGGAGAAGGAAAGAGAGGAGAGAGAAGAGAGGAGAAGAAGGAGAGAGGGGAAGTTTTGAAGAGGGGAGAGAGAGAGAGAGGGGAAAGAGAGGGGAAAAGAGAGAAAGATGAGAAGAGGGGAGAGAGAGAAGGAGGGGAGAGGAAAAGAAGAAAGAGAAGAGAGAGAGATAGAGAGAAAAGGGGAAGAGAAAAGAGGAGAGGGAGGGGAGAGAAGAGGGGAGAGAGGGGGAAAAAGAGGGGGAGAGACGAGAAGGGGGGGGCGGCGCGGAGGAGTTTCTTTTTGGGTGGGAAAAAAAAAACAACCAGATCCCCAATACGTATTACCACCTTCCCCCGGGTCTAACCAAAAAAAGGGGGGGAGGGGGGTTTTTTGCAAAGCTCCTTCAAACGTTTTTCATTGCCTGAGGGATTTTTTTTAAAATGAGTGGAAATAATGAATAAAAAAAAAATAAAAAAAAAAGATAAAAACTCTTATCAAAAAAAATTTTTTTTTTTTTTTTTTTTTTTTTTATTTTAATTTAGGAAATATTTAAAAAAAAAACCTAGCAAATAGAATATATCTGATTATTACACAATGTGATCTTATCTATGGCGGGGAAAAAAAAGGGTAAAAAAAAAATGAAATTTAAGTGAAAATAAAAAATATAGATTCCTACTGTTAAGGGAAATTTACGGGTTTTCTTCAACCTAAAAGAAAAAAAAAAAAAATCTTCGCAGTGCCCCCTTGCTGGTTGGGTGCCCTTCCTAATGACCCCATTAGTGCGCCCACTTGGGCCAGGCAAATTATCATATGTTTGTGAATAGACATTAGACACACACCCACGAAAAAACTTTTAAAAAATCCCCAGAGGGCGCTTCTTCCACATCCCTGAAAGCCCCGGGCATCTTTCTTTCTTTTTTCATTTTTTTTTATTCCGCTGGGATGTATTTTCTCAATGCTGTGATTTAAACACAAAACAAAACACACAAACACACACACAACACAACACAACACACAAACACATATATACACAAACACATAACGTTTGCGATGGTTAGTGGTTAAGACTGGGCTTCCGACCCTGGGTTTCGAGTTTTACTCCCCGTCGCGGTGGTCGTAAAATACCTACCTCGACTGTCGCTCGAGCAAGGAAAAAAACGACTTAAACGCCTTTTAGAATCAAAAAAGGGGGGTTTGTTTAAAGGGAAGTGGGCCCCTGGCACAAGTGTTTTGGGGCCGAAACGGGGTTTTTTATTAGGAAGGGGATTTTAATTTTAGGCAAAAAGGGGGGGCACTGTCAATTTAACCTCTCATAGTGGAAAAAGAGAGAGGGCTATGTCCTGCAGTGGAATGAATGGGTTAATTTTATAAATATATATAATATTTAAATATATTAAAATATTTTATATGTATATAAAAAATATAACATATTAATATATAACCCTATATATATGTATATATATATACATACATTAAAATATGCATTAATTATGGTGTGGTGTGTGGTGGTTTTGTGGGGGGTGTGTATGATAAGAAAATCTAAAAAAAAACGAACCTTCCCCCCAAAAAAAAAAATTAAAAAAAAAAAATACATACGTGGGCGCTGAATACCACTCCCAGCCTGTCCCCTCGCTCTCTGACTGAGACCTCGAAGGGCAGGAAAAACAGCAAAAGCTCCGGGCATCTCCTTACCAATAAACTTTTGTAAATAAAAAAAATTAAGAAAATGGAATATAAATGAATGAATCAGTTAATCGAATATTGTGACTTTGTTAAGGGCAGAAATATACGCAAAGCCTCGGTCACTCTCTCTATTGGCATTGAAATATCTGAAGCAGAAGATCATATAAAAAGGTATGGGTATTACAAAAAGTGATTTAGTCTATAGCTGAGAAAAGAAGTGAAAAAAAATGTAAAGCAGAAAGTAATAAAGACTACAACGTTGTCCGAGAGGGAAAGATATGAAAACCCCTTCTAAATATAAAAACAAAAGAAAAAAAAGAAAACAAAAATATACATAAAGAGACAAATAGACAGAATGATAGATAAACGAAAGGGAAATGGAAATTCTTCCTTACATCATATGCTTATTTCTTCGCTTTTACTAAGGTTCTTTTTCAAAGATTGTCCTTGTCTTTTGTTTGTTTTCACGCCAGTCTTTGCCCATTTGCTGCTTTATTTTCTCTTACTTCTTATATAATCAACTTCTTTCAGGAATGGTTCGGAGTGCGCCCGATTTCGGAATCTCGAATAAAAAAATAAAAAAAAAAGATATACATGGCCCAAAACTGAAAACTGACCCGAATATCGTTCACAATGGCAGACAGTCGGAAAAAAAAAGTTAACGGAAATTCAAAAATCGATGCAGGGAGTGACCTTCCCATAGAGTTGATCAAGCTGAAGAATATTTCTTAGGTAATTAATCAATGCGACCTCTGGACGGTCCCGCGCAACGGGGGAGAGAGTGATTTACGTAAATTCTCCTTCAAAACAATAATTAATGACCCGCTCATGTTTTACAAAATAATTGGAATATTAATCATTGAAAAAAAAAACATCACGACTTCGTCTGCGGACAGAAACACCTTTTGTATGTAATAATAATGAAATATTAAAAAAAAAAAAAGCAAATAAAAAGGTTATGAGTATTCCACAGAGTGATCTTCTCTGTGGCTGGAAAACAATGGAGTATTAAAAAAAAATAAAAATAATTATGAAAATAAGTGATAATATAAAATACAGATTGCTACTGTTAGACATAACAGCAGTATCTTAAATCATATAACTAATAATAAA
>NC_061852.1:5349537-5354537 GCF_019202785.1 Penaeus chinensis | reverse complement strand
ATATATATATATATATATATATATATATATATATATATATATATATATATATATATTTATATATGCGTTTATATGTAAACATATATGTGTATATATGTGTGTGTGTGTATATATATATATATATATATATATATATATATATATATATATATATACACCTATATATATGTGTGTGAGTGTATGTATGTATGTATGTATGTATGTATGTATGTGTGTGTGTGTAGCTATATCTGTCTATCTATAGTTTGTAAGTAACTGAAGGGAGGCTTATGGGTCGGTAGTTTTTTTTTAGATCTTTTCTATCCCCTTTTATATGTATCAAAATAATTGTTCCATTTTTCAGGCTTTCGGATTTTTTCCGTTGAGAAAGCATTTGTTAAAAAGATTGGCAGGTTACACTCTTGCAATTTCTTCTGCATCTATTATAAGGTCTATACTACTTCCGTCTTCACCCGGTGTTTTCCCTCTCTTTATGCCTCTAAGTGCTCTTTTTATTGATTCTGTTGTGATGTTAGGTACGTCTCTAGTTACCGCGTTCGCTTCTATCCGTAGCTGTTCATCTGAATTGTATAGATCCCTTTAAAAGTCTTCCACTACTCTTATGATTTCATTCTTATTATATGTCACTTCTCCGTCTGGTTTCTTTATTGCATACATTTGATTTCTCCTTATTCCGAGTCTCCTTTTAGCTGTTTTCATGCTGGTACCTGAGATCTCTGTTTCATTTATTATTTGAGTATTGAATTTCCGTACATCTCTCTTCTTTTTATTTATAGTCTTTGTTAGTTCAGCAAATTCTATCTTCTCCCTATTTGACGATACTTTCATGACACTACGTTTTTGCATAAGCTGTTTAGTTTCTACCGAGAGCTTGCTGGAGCATTGCTTGACGTTCTTACCGCCTACTTCAAGTGCAACTTCATTTATCATGTCATTGAACTGTTTGTTGATTTGGTCAGTGTTGAGATCTTCGTTTGCTGAAGAGTGAATATCCGTTTTGGATGTTAAGGTTAAATTCTGTCTGTATGGTCTTCAAGTTAGCTAAATTTGGCTGCGGTTTTCGTATGCGTTTGTGCCTTTCCCTTTTGAGGTGTAATTCAATTTAGGGTCCTTTGGGTTGTTTGGACTACCGAACTATCGGGTTGGTATTCCGATACTTGGCGTATCTTCTTTCCGCGCCATGCTTAGGGGCATGGCCTGGGGGGTCTTTTTCGGGTATAGATACCCCTGGTTTTGTGAGGGGAAGACAGTTCGGTCCTGACTTCTATAGTGAACAGTGGTTCCGCTCTCGGTATTGTGCTCGCTTTGGATTTACTTCGCTTTGGATTTACCTCGCTTCGCGCCAGGATTGACGAATCCGTGTTTTTTCTCAAGCGAAGTATCTTATGGTTGTGTGTAGGAGACACCTGGTCTCTGTTGGACTTTGGCGTGTGACATGCTGCATTACTATTTGCAGGGTGCACTCTCTCTTCCACGAAAACCCAAAGCAGCACTTTGATCGCACAAAGGGTCAGAGCATAAAGGGACCACTCACATAGAAGGGACACTGCTTGAGGATCCGTACCTCCAGTGTGCCATTTCATGTTTTAAGCTGAATTATTACTTAGTTTTTTTGTAGTTGTTTTTATGATTGGTTGTTTCTTTGTTTTTTTTCCCCCAGCTTGAGGACCCGTACCTCCTAGGAGAAAGATCTTACACATTCTCGCCCATATTTTTAGGACCGGTTTAGCTTGTCTTTGCCGTTTTTTTTTTTTTTTTTTTTTTTTTTTTTTTTCCTTTCCCTTGGTCGATTCCTGCCTGATCTTGTGGGTGTTTAGGCAGTCTTCGTGATCTATGCCCTTTTGGTGTTATTTAAAAACTAACACTTGTGCCACGGCGGCGACTTCCCCTACGACACCTGCGTTTGACTTCTGAAGGTGATATGTCGTTTTCTCGTGCTCGAGCCAGCAGTCTGAGCGCTAAATTGTTTCGTACACCACGTTCTTTTCTCGTTATCTACACAAATGTTTTTATTCAGAGTTCTTCAGCACTATATATATATATATATATATATATGTATGTATATATATATATATATATATATATATATATATGTATGTATATATATATATAATTTTTTTTTCTTCTTTTTTTTTTTTTTTTCCTTTTTTTTTGTTAATCTTCATTCGGGGTTGGAGATTAACTTGTTTAAATTACGATTTGGTGCTAATACTCTGTCTAAAAATACTTATGGAGTTGGGAGGCCAACTTAGGGGTAAATGTTCGTGATTTATTTTTTATACATCTGGTGTTGGTGCATCACCCCCGCTGTGATTAAATTGGTGATGTACGCAACTATCAACATTTCTCATGACCGAATTATTTGTAGACCTCCCTAATGAGTGCAACTTGTTTAATAAAAATCATACCGTCATAGAACTTTCACTCAGTCCCAGTCAGGAAAACAAATGACATCTGTGTTAAGTTCTGACTAAAGCTGAATGCTTAACGTTCTTGGGCTTGGGTCTCCTAAACAGCACATTGCTGGTTACTCTATCTCACAACCCTGAAAGGCTGTAAAAAGGCTAGATGAATCAGAGTATATTAAGCTGATATTCTAGAATAGATCATAACTTTGCTACACCTGGGTTCCCACTTCCAGAAGGTGGATGCTCAACCCGAAGGGAAAGGGAAGAATTCTATGATCTTGCATTTTTCTTCCATACACGTCCACGCAGACGCTCAGCCTACGCTGTCTCCCTTTTCACATTTACACACTTACACATCTAACATTCAGCACACATATTCTGTATTTCCCTTCCATCCTCTTCTCATACAACATTCACACCCCCATACACAACACACACGGTTCCCGAACCTACTAATCGGGTTGTGGCAGCGTGCCGTAGGCCTGGAACCTTACATCTGTTCACTGCAGACGAATCTTTTCCTGAATCATTTTATTCTTATTCTCGGTCGAGCCCGAACTCAACCAGACACATAAAAATCTACTTGGTTTACGCCCCGCTACAAATAATATTATTCCATGTCTTTTTACCTATTTTGGTATTAAAATCCCCCATAATTATTGTGACATGGGTTTTTACTCTCTCGTGTAAAGAGAGAGAGAGAGAGAGAGAGAGAGAGAGAGAGAGAGAGAGAGAGAGAGAGAGAGAGAGAGAGAGAGAGAGAGAGAGAGATCTGTACCTATATATGTATAAGTGTATATATAAAACAAGAGAAATCAGCTGATGTGCGTGCTCAACCTCCCATTTTCCAAGAAGTCTCCGTCACGTTTAATCTTTTTCTTTCTTTCTTTTTCTTTTTTTCTTTTTTGTTGGGGGGGGAGGAGTCTTTCATTAAGTTGGATCGTGGTTGCGCCGAGCAGGGGCGGAGGCGCGGGCGGGCGGGCGAGAACGATCGTGGGCGGAGGTATATGAGGCGGCGGCGGCGGCGGAAAGCGGGGCCTCCTCTGGTTTCGACTTAGTATTGTTGTTTCTCTGCGTCTTTCCCTCTTTCTTTCTCTTTGTCTTTCTGTCTGTATGTATCCGTCTGTCTGTACGCGTCTCTCTCTCTCTCTCTGTCCCTATCTATCTATCTATATATTTATCTATTTATCTATCTGTCTTCCTGCTTGCGTCCTTCTGGCTATCTGTCTGTATCTCTCTTTCTCTTTCTCTTTCTCTTTCTCTCACTCTCACTCTCACTCTCACTCTCTTTCTCTCTCTTTCTGATACATTTCTTATCTTTTGTATTTAGACACTCTCTCGAGCACACTCACTGTCACATATCTCTTACACAGCCACGCCCACACCCCTTTACTCATAAACTCACACACTCCCATTTTCTCTCACAAATGGAAATTGCACACTCTCTTTTCTCACTTATTCTCACTCTTTCTTGCTTTTTTTCTCTCTCTCCTCCTTCGCTCTCATAGATATTAAACATTTTATTTTTTAGGTTTGTATTCTTCGTTTTGACTTCCAAGTATATTCCGTGGTCCTTTTTCTATGGTTATTTTTGCATTCTCTGTGATATTGTTTCTTTTAATTCTCTTTGAATTCGTTTTTTTCACACTATCCATCTTTGCGATTCCATGCCATATAAGTTTCAAGATTTTTATTATATGCCTTGGTTTATGATTGTACCATATTTTTGATTGTACAAAGTTCTTGAATAATAGGGAAATATATACTGTATTCAGACATATATTTGATATCTCTATCTACATCTATCTATCTATCTATCGATATGTGTCTATCTATCTATATGTACCTATCTGTCTATGTACCTATCTATCTTTTTATCTACCTATCTATCTGTCTGTATATCCATCTATCTATCTATGTTTGGCAATCTATCTATCTATCTATCTATACATATATGATCTTACAGGACTCTTCTTTCATATTAACCTACGAAATGTACATTGCCATTTCATGCCAGCCTCACAGTCCAATATTCTCCTCCAAAGGTCACGGTCCTAGACCCTCCCACACCTCCTCAAGGCCTTGCTGCTTTCAAACACTCTCAGTCTACCAAAACACTCCACACAAGACAGCGTTGCTCAGGCGCACCAGGCAGCCATTTCCCCTTTGCCATTTCAGTCAATATATCAGTCAGAAGGTCAGCAATGTAACGGTTAAGGTAACTCCCCCTTGCTACCTCCCCTTCTAATGGGAAAGCATCCTTGGAAACCCCTTAGAAGCTCCTTGGATCCCAGCTGTGCGCGTTTCCACGGAGTAACTGATGTCATACTTATCTTGAATATAATCCTACCATCTCTCTCTCTCGCTCTCGCTCCCGTCTCTCTCATATATCACCAGCTCTTACCTCGTTCTTAACTCCTCCTAGCTTATTTAAAACTCACAGGTTTTAGATTGTGTCTGTGTGTCTACCTCGGTAATGCTATACACACTCTCTTAAGTTAAAAATTGTATGAAGTCGAAATGCTTGTCACTTGTAAACATGTTATTCTTAAAACTACTTAAAGCTACTTCTATCCTTATTTTCTTGGGCTT
>NC_061852.1:5332037-5334537 GCF_019202785.1 Penaeus chinensis | reverse complement strand
GGAGTAGAGGGAAAGAGAATAATAGGGCGAAGAAAAAGGAAGAAGGGAAATAAGAGAGGAAGGAAAGAAAATTAAAAGATGAAGAAAAGGAAGAAGAGAAAGAGGGGAAGAAGATGGGAAGGAAAAATAAAAAGAAGAGGGTAAACGAATAAGAAGAAAAAAAAAAGAGTAAGAAAGAAAAGAAAAAAATGGAAATAAAGGGTGAAGAAAGGAGTGAGAAGGGGGGGGGGGGAGGAGGAGGAGGTGGAGGACCAAGGAAACAATCGATCTTTTTTCCTTTCTTTTCCTTTCAATAAATCACGAAAAACAGCTTTACCACCTGAGGGCGTGGTCAGGCTGACGAAAGACGAAGAGTAATTTTCATTTCCAAGATTGCAATGAATGTTTCCTTTGTTACTGTCTTCAATACTGTGGTTCGTCCTTGTTACAACTAGTAGCAGTGACAGCAGCATCAGTGTTATTCTCATTACTGTGTTATTGTTATAATTTTTGTGATTATTACCATTACTACCATCATCATTATTATTATCTTTATTATTATTATTATTATCATTATTATTATTATAATCATCATCATCATCATCATCATCATTATTATTATCATTATTATTATCATTATTATTATTATTATCATTATTATTATTATCACCATTGTCATTATTATCATTATTATAGTTATCGTTGTTGACATTTTTGTTTCTTTAATATTACTATCATTATTATTACTATCATCATCATTATCATTATCACAACAGCTATCATTATCATTATCATTTTTATTTATCATAATTATCATTCTTATCATTGTCATTATCAGTATTAATGTTATTATTATCAGTCCGGTTGTTTTAGTTAAACACGGCTACAATGCAAATAGAGTTTAACACGTGGTTCGCGCGGCAACCTTTGCGTCACAAGAGCGACAGTGACGTCATGGATTACCGACTACGTCACAGTGTCCCCAAAACGTCATCAAAACGTCACTTCAGTCTGACGGCCCTGATGGTTGCTCATGGGAATGCGGGCAGGGCAGATCAGGGCAGTCCATCGCTTATCAAAACGTAATCAGTGATTAGATAAATGCCGCGGAGACAATGAAAATAATACAGAAAAAGTATAACAGCAAATGGGTAAAAACAGACTTTCAAATAAATAAGATAAATAAATAAATAAAAATGAAAGCGAAGAGATAAAAAGGTAAGATCAAAATGGCATCGTATGTAGTAATCGAGAAATTTTATTTTCCTTCCGTTTATCTGTCTATCTGTTTATCTATTTAGCTCTTTGTCTGTCTCTTTATCTGTACACACATCGTGAATCCATCTGTCTATATATATTTTGGATATCTCATTTCATATGATTTGCCTGCTAATTGTTGTCCATTGTGAAGTTCGTGCTGTCTAGGCCTGTGTTTTACAACCGCGGAGAGAGAGAGTGATTCACAATATCAATTTGAAGTTTTATTTTTTAATTACAAACAGTTAAAATTTAGTTATCCTGTGTGTATATTTATATACACACATATATCACATATCAACATCTAACAATTTATTCGTTCTTTTTCATTTCCAAAAAATCGTATTAGATGCGAAACGGGAGGGAGAGGAGAAGATTTGCGTCACACGAGTCCACTGTGCGGCAGTGATGTCATGGATTGCCGATGCGTCACTGATACGTCACAACATCCCGAAAGCGTCATCAAATCGTCACTTCATCCTGGTTCTGACAGCCCTCATGGTAGCCCAGGGAATGCGGATAGGGCATGGCAGGGCAGTCCAGCACTTATTAAAACGTAATTAGTAATTAGAGAAATGTCAATGGAACAGAGAGATAACCACTAATGAGCAAAAAACTGCTGTTAAAGACAAGCAAAAGCCTAAGACAATCTCATTAATAGAGTTAATACAAAAACGAACAAATGCCCACGGAAGGTCAAAATGGCATCGAATATTGCAATCGATAAATTTTATTTTCCTTTCGGTCATCTGTCTATCTATCTATTTAACTATCTGTCTATCTATCAATACATATTTCGTATATTTGTCTATAAGTATTTTGTTTTCTTTTCTTTCTACTAATTCGTTTTAAAAGATTTTCCTGTCTTTGAACGTCGGGCAAAGTGCTCTCTTTTTATTTTTCTCTCTCCCTTTCTGATCAGTCTGTTATTCTTATTATTATTCCTTTATTGCTTAGTTTTTAGTTTTTAGATTATTGTTACGTATGGTTTATGGCTTTTTCACGTTTGGCGGCCGAAGGCAAGGTTGCAATCTGTGACGTCAATAAAGATATCTTGCATATGAATAATGTATATATATTTCTTTTTTCTTTTTAACTTTTTTTTTTTTTTTTTTTGGGGGGGGGGGGGGGTGCCCGGAGCTTTTCGTGTGTTTCAGCCCCGGGCGAGGTCGCAATCAGAGGGAGCTCCCTTTGGGGGTTCCAACCAATCTGGCGCCAATAGATATGATCTAAAAAGCGTATTTGTGGGTATGCATATGTCTGT
>NC_061852.1:5309537-5314537 GCF_019202785.1 Penaeus chinensis | reverse complement strand
GGAACAAGAAACGGTCTCTCACAACTGCGCTACACAGATGTTTGCAAACGAGACATGAAGGTCTGTGGGTATCAACCCCGATTTTTGGGAATATCTGTTAGACGATCGGTCCGAGTGGGGAAGTGCCTTTCAAAAACACATTAATGCTGGGGATGAAAGCTTTCGAAGTGCAGTCGAAGTCAAACGTGCCAAACTAAAGGAGTATTTCACAACCACCAGAGCTGAATCGACCAACACCTATAACATCAGCTGTCGTTACTTGTCATTCCAGATATGATTCTTCAGTCAGCAACGGCGATGCTTCAGCTTAGCAAGCTAAGAGATAATGCCAAAGTTGACATCGACTGATGATGGTCGTTAATAAGTGTATACATATATAGATAAATAGATACATACATACATATATCTATCTATCTATCTATTTATCTGTATATATCTATATATCTATATTTATCTGTCTATCAATATGTATATATATATGTATATATATATACACACATGTATATATATATATATATATATATATATGTATATATATACACACATGTATATATATATATATATATATATATATATATATATATATATATATATATATATATATATATATACTGCATGCGTGATCGTTTCGTTCTATGAATCCTATGATTAAAGTTATCGCGATAATTTACCGAAATTCAGCCCGTCTTTTTTCCGAAAACTGCCTTCCTACAAATAATTTTTTGAGGGAACTGTCACACGCAACTGTTTATATCGCCCTTAGACCAAAGGAGGTTCACTTGCAAGGGTCTAGTTTCCATAAAGGTTTTTCTTTTATTGCCGCCCATCGGGTTCCGAGCGTCAGCCGTCGATGTGTATGATGTATAAAAGTCGGCAAAAACAATGGAAAGGTCTTTCTTTCTTTCTTTTCCTATTTTGTTTTTTATTATTTTTCATTGCTTTTATTCGGAAAGAGTGGAAGGAAGAAATAGAGGGGGTAAAGAGAGAGAGGGAAAGAAGTAAAGGAGGGAGGAAAACGGAGAAATAGATAGATAAAGAGAGAGAGACGAGACGAAACAGAGAATGAGAAAGAAAGAGAGAAAGGGGGGGGGGGAGGAGGGATGCTCACACACAAGACATGCTGTCACTCTCTCTTCTCCTTCTTTAGCCACGACAGATCAGACAGTGTGTATCATCATTACCATCATCATCATCATTACCATCATTTTCACCATCCCTCCCCACCCAAAAAAAAAAAAAAAAAAAAAAAAAAAAAAAAACTTTTTTGTTTTACTAACCGACCCCCTTAGAAAATCAAAGTAAAAGAAATCTCTTTTAAACTTTGCTTTTGTTTTATTGCCCCCGCCCCACACTGACACCCCCCCCCCCCCCCCAGCCCAAGCAGTCTTAGATTTAGTACTCGAAGTTTTCTAAAATGAGTCTTATATATTAGTGGGATGTGCGGTTACCTTCAGCTGCTCTTGTTCCTGTTTCTGCCTTTCGTTGGTGGGGATGAATGGAAGGAAAAGAAGAGAGAGAGAGAGAAAGATGGGAAGAGGGAGGAAAGGAGAGAAAGCGGGGAAACAAGAAGGAAAGGAGAGAAAGAGGGGAAGAGGAGGGAAAGGAGAGAAAGAGGGGAAGAGGGAGGGAGAAAGAGAGAAAGAGGGGGGGGGGGATGAAGCAGGAGACAGAAAGAGGGGAAGAGGGAGGGAGAAAGAGAGAAAGAGAGAAAGAGGGGGGGGGTGAAGGAGGAGACAGAAAGAGGGGAAGAGGGAGGGAGAAAGAGAGAAAGAGAGAAAGAGGGGGGGGGGGTGAAGGAGGAGACAGAAAGAGGGGAAGATGGAGGGAGAAAGAGAGAAAGAGGGGAAGAGGGAGGGAGGAAGAGAGAAAGAGGGGGGAGGGATGGAGGAGGAGACAGGAAGAGGGGGAGAGGGAGGGAGGAAGATTATTTATTTGCTTATTAATTTGCCTGTTTGTCTATGTATTTATTGATTTGTATATTCATTAATCTACTTACCATTTTTTTTATTTCATCTATTTATCTATTAATTTATTCTTCTATCTATTCATTTATTTAATTTTATTCCTATATACTAATTTATTCATTTATTTGCTTGTTGACTCGTCTATACATTTATCCATATATGAACTTATTTGTTTTCCTTATATGTTCATCTATGTATTTATAGCACATTTAATCACTCTTAATACATAAACAGTTATCTATATATCTATCCGTCTATGTATCTACCTATCTGGACATCTACTTTTTTATTTTTTTTATTGTTATTACCTTTCCTAGTTATTTTTATCAATGTGTATTTGTACGAATAAATGATTACCTACTTATGATTAAGTAAATAAACAGGACTTAATAATTGAAATGTATAAGCAATTAAATCATAATGATAATGATAAATAGAGTTATACCAATATATACGAAATATTATGATAATGTACATAGCAATGAGCTCCCTTAGACACAAAGAACCTGTACTGTATCACAATGATAAATTGTCTAAAACTATAAAATCACCTTCAGCTTTACTCCGAAAGCGTAGATTAATTAACAGGAAGAAAATATACCGTTTTTTTCTTTTTCTTGGCAGTTAATTATCTCAAACCGTAGGGACTTAGGCATAAGCAAGAGCCGTCTGTTATTCACAAGGATTTGCAGCGCTGAATTTCCCGGGTGTTTCGAAATGTACATTGACCAAAGAGTATCGGAAGAACTGACGTTATTTTTGTTATTTGTGCTTACTGTTATTTTTCTTGGGTTCGTTATCGTCATCATTATCATAGTAAGGATAGTAAGAAATGTTATCATTATTGCTGTTGTTAATGATAAGGATATGTTAGTAGTAGTAATTTTATTATGCTTTATTTTTTTATATATTTGTTTTATTATTATTATCATCATAATCGTTCTTACTATTATTACTAGTATTATTATCATTATTGTTATTGCTGTTGTTTTTATCATCATTATTGGCATTATGTTTAGTATTATTATCCTTATTATCTTTATTATTATTTAATTGTTGTTATCATGATAATGATAATAGTAATGATAATGCTGATTATTGTTACCATCATCATCATCATTGTTATTATTATTATTATTATTATTATTTTATTATTATCATCCTTATTATCATTATCATTATTATTATAATTATTACCACTATTAATAGTAGTAGTAGTAGTATCATCATCATCATTATTATTATTATAATTACTATTATTATCATTATTATTATCATTATTATTGTCATCATCATCATTGTTGCTGTTGTCCCAATTATTTATAATGTCATCATTATTACTATACATATTATCAGCATTACTATTAAATTCATTAGTCATATTATTACTACTATCACTATTTTCATCCTCATTGTTAATACCATTATAATAGTCATCCTTTCTATTATTGGCGATGGTGGTGTTAGTGTTATAGTTGATAGTGTTTATCAATATTATTACCGTAATTATTATCTGCTTAATTTCTATTAGATCTGGTGATGCATGTGGATATTGCAGAATCGTGGAATCAGTTAAAATAAATATGTATAAGGCACTCACATATAATGACGTCATTTCACTTACACACAGAAAAAAAAAAATCCTTTTCTTCAGTACCATTTTTATTGCTGACTTAAAACATACATAAACTGGAGTTGCTGTTGTTACAAATTTGTGCTATTCATAACAACATGTTTCAATACTATAAATATAGAAAACAAATTAGAATAAGAAGTTTATACAATCTCATCTAAACTTTTCCCCATACATATTGAAACGTCTGAGACTTTAACAGCCGGGCGAAGACAAACGCACGGATGAATATTTTTCCTTTATTCATGTTCTTAGCACAAGGAGGCAGGGGGACATGCATGGCTGATACAACACAAAAAGGGGATACACAATACACGTGGCGACACAATTAATCGTCCGGGAGAACACTCGTATGGGGTTCACTTCACTTAGTATCACCAATAACTTTACAGAACGTATAAATGTTTCTCTGGCGTCACTGCTGTTGTTGCCGGCTTCCAGCCTTACTTCAATCGCGTCTTTCCGCCTTAATCACGAACAGCACAGCACCTCACCTTCTCAGCATGATGCAGAATATTCATCTCGATTCTTCTGTTGCATTAGTTACTCGTGACACCCCTCAGGACTCCTGATATTGCTGTTCAAAATGCCTCGCTCTCTTTATCACTCGACCTGACCGCCATGCCCTGCGTCACTGCTCCTTCTACAGACAAGCCTCGAGAAGCGTCCTCCAAACAAGTGAACATCGACATGCGCATACTAGCGCTGTAATCAGATACTGTATCAATATACAATAGTATTTCTAATACAAGAACACAGGTAGAAAAACACATCAGAAGCTCCTCAACTTGATATATATGTGTGTGTGTATATATATGTATATGTATATATATGTATATGTATATATATATATATATGTATATATATATATATATATATATTCTCTCTCTCTCACCTCTTCAATTACTTTTTAAGACAGGGTGATAAGGAGACGTCTGGAAGAAATGAGGTTCTATGATGAAGATATACGGGACTATTTTGTAAAGCCGTGGTACTAAATTTACAGTTACTTATTGCATGGGGATTTGGGGGGAATGGAAAATTCTTTCTAAAAAGATCCCGTTCTTGATATATATATATTTTTTCTTCTTCTAATTTTCGTTAGTGTTGTTATCGAGGTTATTGCTCGTGTTTCGTACTAATTTTACGTTATAGCGATGGTGAGTTTGTTCTTTGTGTGTGTGTGTGTGTGTGTGTGTGTGTGTGTGTGTGTGTGTGTGTGTGTGTGTGTGTTCATATATTTCAGTTACTTATCTCACGTCTTCTATTTAACTGAGATTATATCATATAATATAATCGAGTACGAGACTTGTCTCTGTCAGATACTTTATACTATAAGTTCTAACTATACATTCACTTTCCAGTAAAAAGAAATGATAAAGAAAACACGAAAAAGAAACCAC
>NC_061852.1:5249537-5252037 GCF_019202785.1 Penaeus chinensis | reverse complement strand
ACATGTATACGCATATATATGTAAGTGCATACATATATATATATACATATAGATATATATGTATGTATATATGTGCGTGTGTGCGTATATGTATATATATACATACGTATATATATATATATATATATATATATATATATATATATACATACTTACATATAAACATTTCTTTGACCTGCAAGGCCCCCTATGCCCATAATAAGCCCCCCCCCCCCCCATTCCCTCTTCGAAAGTATTCCCCTCCAAAGAGGCCGAAGGGAAACCATTTCCTTATTGCCCCTCATTCCCCATCAGCCTAATGCCTCCAGCCCGGTCCTCTCGCCGCGTCCGTTTCAAAAAAAAAAAAAAAAATACAGCAAAAAAAAAAAAAAAGGAAAAAAAAAAAAAAAAAAAAACGGCGGGGGGGGGGGGGGGATGTGGCTATAAAAGCGAGAGATATTCTATATTAATCTATAGCTAGCAGAGGGGGGGAAGGGAATAGGGGCATAAATAGCTCCGCCCGTGAGATAGATTTCAGGAAAATTCAGATGAGATGGATGAGGCGTAGGCGTATGTTCTAGATTCGGAGAGAATGTAGGGAAATGTGTCTCTTTCAGCTGTCGTAAAATAAGAGTGGTTAGCAACGAAAGGAAGAAAAAAAAACGTATAACAGAGAAATAAATATATGTTGCAGAGGATAAGCTTGCACGAAATGTATAGCTTCATTTTATTCACAACTAAATTACTGCACAGGAGGTACAATTCAAGAAAAAAAAAAATATATATATATATATATATAAACTCTATACCATAATTAATAAAATAAGTATATTATGTGTTTTTTTTCTTCCAAAACTTATATAACTACGGATAAACCTTATACGATAAGTAATTAAACAAATATGAAAGGAAAAATAAACCTTATAATAGAGGAAAAAAATATAGATAGCAAAAGATAAGCTTTCGTGAAATACTATATCAAGGTTTTATATAAACTGCACAGCTAACTTCCCGCACAACTATTGCAGGAAAATTATATATATATATATATATATATATAAATATATATATAATATATATATATATATATATATATATACATATATATACACATATGTATGTGTATATATATACATATGTATATATACATATACATATGTATATATATATACATATGTATATATATATATGTTCATATATATATACATATGTATATATACATATGTATATATACATATATATATATATATATATAAATATTTGTGTGCACGTGTGTGTGTGTGTGTGTGTGTGTGTGTGTGTGTGTGTGTGTGTGTGTGTGTGTGTGCTCATCTCTTTCTCTTCACCTCTCTCTCTCTCTCTCTCAATATATATATATATATATATATATATATATATATATATATGTGTGTGTGTGTACATATGTACACACACACACACACACACATATATATATACATACATACATACATACATACATGTACATATATATATATATATATATATATATATATATACATATATATACATATATATATATGTATATGTAGAAAAAGTATGAATGAGAATGATTTACTTACTTCACCTGCTTGAAGAGGCCATGAGAGGTCTCCCGATGAGTCATATCACCTCCAGTATTGGCAGCGCTCACCATCGATTGGCTATTTGGCTAAACCCGACTCCGGGGTTAAGGGGGTCATCAGTGATTCCCACCTGAAGAATTCCGGGGACCTCATCAGGCGTCTTCAGAGTTCCGGATGCAAAAATAAAAAGCTTGCCAGTTTTGATGTAAAATCCCTCTTTACCAATCAATGTACCCACAGACGGAGCAGTCCGAGCAGTCAAGAGGGTCACCCATGACAGATATTGAACTTCACTTCGTTCGCCTAGTGAAGTTATGCGTGGACTTCGGCTACTTCGATTTTGCTGGGGAAGAATACCAGCAGATTTGTGGTCTTGCCATGGGCTCCCCCCTGGATGCACTCATGGCCTGCCTGAATATCGCATACCCTGCAGCAGATGCGATACAGCATACTTTGCTGAAACGGGCAGTGGTTTCTACACCAGGGTCAGCGAACATAGAGCTGACGTCCGTCGCCATAGGACTTCCAAAGCCACGGTGGTATATGTAGATGAAGCTGGACATCTACCCAACTGGAAGGAAACAGAAGTAGTCCATGGAGGACTGAACAAACAGAAAAGAAAAATTATGGAAGCTGCATACATCGCGACGGAGAAAATTGTCAACAAAGCATCGAGCAGATTCAAACTATCAAAGGTCACGGCAGCAATTATATGGACAACGAGTGGGAGGTCACAGTCGTCGGGTGATTCGTCAGCTCATGTCTGATATATATATACTCTAGTTTCTTTGATGTATGTATTTCTGACGAAGATATAATCGAAACCGGTCAAATAGATATGTATTGTGAAGATATTAATTCTAATTCATAACTTTTATACATTTGTCAACATGAATACGGTTCACACACACACACACACACACACACACACACACACA
>NC_061852.1:5239537-5244537 GCF_019202785.1 Penaeus chinensis | reverse complement strand
CTTGTTTTAATTTTATTGTTTGCTGCTGTTGTTGTTCTGGGTTATAGTAAAAGATTAAGTTGTTAGTTTGGTTCATTGTTAGGGTTATAGTGGCACCGTTTGAGGTCTTACATAACGGTAAAATAGATATCGGTGTCCTATATACACGAATCATTATGACACTGCGGAACGAAGGACAGTGAAAAGTAGTGGCGACTTAATACACGCACCCCTGCTGTCAAATGCATGTCACAGATCACCAGCCAGTGAGATATTACAAAGTGTAAGAAAGGCATTTTTTGTAGCATCTCACTTAACGTGCACATTACTGGAACCTGTGGAAACGTTGTTGTTTTTTGTGTATCTACCTAAATACAAAGTTATATATTCCGACCAGCCAAACAGAGCACGATACTTATGACATTCCGAGACGACAGGGTAAGAATTTCAGACGCGTCCGAGTCAAATGATGCGGTATTGTTTCGGTGGGTTGAATATCTTTAAAATCATGTATGTAACTTAAAGGCTCAAATATATCAAAGGAAAAGCTGTGTGTCTTGGTTTATTGATATATTACAGGCACAAACACAAGCAGATACATTTGATCATATGAATTAGGGGGAAAAAATGTTTGTTTGATTCCGAGCATTTGAAAGTTTCCTATAGCCTTGCGTGCGTGTAAACAATGTGATTCGCATAACAACCAGGTACATTTTCCATTTGAAGTATCCTTAATGTTTTGTTAACATATTAAGACTTTAATGGTTTTCTGTTGACATTTTATAGGAAATAGAAATAAATAACATTGTTTTTTTCATAAATTTGTATATCAGAACAAGCTTCGATGCGCAAACAATGTATCACAGTGTAGAGGGTTTTGGAACGCTACAAAAGGCCTGAAATGTTTGGTTTCGAAAGAACGATGAATACGAAGCTGACGGGAAATGTTGACGCTGTAACCCTCAGCACGTAAACTTCTTGCCAGTGTATGTCACGTTTTAGGACCAGAGTCATGAAACAAGCGCCGAGTGGTTCAAATCTTGCATGCCAACCCTCCCACATCAGCGGTTCTTTTAATGTTTAAGGTGGGCATCGGACCCCCTGTGCACCGATTTTTTTAAAGTGTGTACATTTCTGTAGATATATAGATGGATACATAGATGGATATTGGTAAGCAGATAGGTGGGTAAGCAGAGAGCTGGATACATAGATAGGTAGATAGTGTGTGTGTGTGTGTGTGTGTGTGTTTGTGTGTGTGTGTGTGTGTGTTTGTGTGTGCATATACATATATAAATATTCGTGTTCTTTTGTTGTTGTTTATTGAGTGTGTAAGAGCTCGAATGATGGGCCCTACAAGAATATGGTATGTGGCAAGCTTAGGGTGTAATGTAGACAACCAATACGTCTTGATTCCTTTATTGTATAGTAAAGATGGAGTGCGGAAGCGCCGAGGAACGAAGTGTTGCTCCTTGGCTCCCCGCAGGGAGTCTGCCCGTCATCTCCTACAGTGGTCTAAGGATCGCTCAAAGTCACGTATTTAGCCTGTGACGACCGGCGATTGACAATGAAGTGTTACAGCAATAAATAGCTCTTGCGGAAGGGGATAGACAATACAACATTGGGATGTCTGGTGTGGTAAGAAGAGATGAATATTCAGTTAAAGCAATGATCATGAGTATATGCATATGTATATGTATGTGTGAAGATACGAATGTGACAAACTTATAAGGTTATATAAAATATATAGAATATAGTGATATGATATAGATATAACTGGGTTACGCGCGTGTGTGTGTGTGTGTGTGTGTGTGTGTGTGTGTGTGTGTGTGTGTGTGTGTGTGTGTGCGCGCGCGTGTACATCTGTTCATATATATGCCACAATCATTATTCACGAGCACAATTCCTAATCACACATTTCCTCCAACCCACTCACACCCACGCATCTGCCTGCTTAACAGACAAGCTTGCACTCCCGCTGCCTCGCCCAAAACAATTCTGATTAAGCCTAAAAACGACACAGGACACGGGGGGTGGGGGGGGGGGGGCAAGCTAAGAACCGGGCAATGTAACCATTTAACTCGGACAAATGGCCAGACTCGAACCGACCTCCAACGCCGACGCCAGCGCACTCGAGGCGATATGTCGGACTCGCCTACAGAGCAGACGCTGTGTTTCATCTTAACGATTAGATGGAAAATGTATGTATATCTTTGCCGCTATCCATTTCTCTACGCACGCACACACACACACACGCACACACACACACACACACACACACACACACACACACACACACACACACACACATACACACAGTTCGAAATATCTAGCACTCTTAGCGATAACCTTGCGCGAGACATTCCATACGAGATTTTTTTTAATATTTCTCTTAGCTTCTCTTGACGAACACAAAGCGAGAAAACAACAGAACAACACAATGAACTTTGATATTTAGCTAAGCAGTGGAATCAGTATCACCTTGACAACAGTAAAGTCAAGGTAAAGGTGACAGACAGAGAGATAGAAAGATGGAGAAGTGTGCTTTATACAAAGATAAAAGGTAGGGGACCTTTTTTTACCCAACTGCGTTACGTTCTCAAATGGGAGGGAGCATAAAGGATTTTTTTTTTTTTTTACTTATGGAATTAAATTTATCTTCGTTAGTTGGATGGAAATATGGAGAATGTAATTTCTTTCTGCTTTGTCTGTCTGACTTTCTGCCTATCTGTCAATCCCTCTATATATCTATCTATATATCTATCTATGAAATTATATATATGTGTGTATGTGTGTGTGTGTGTGTGTGTGTGTGTGTGTGTGTGTGTGTGTGTGTGTGTGTGTGTGTGTGTATATATATATATATATATATATATATATATATATATATATATATATATAAATATATATATATATATATATATATATATATATATATATACGTGTATATATATACATATTATATATATATATATATATATATGTATATATATATATCTTATATATATATATATATATATATATATATGTATATATATACCTATAATGCATATACATGTGTGTGTGTGTGTATGTATATATATATATATATATATATATATATATATATATATATCGTAGACACACGAAGGCATTATCACGTGAACAACACGAGGGCGAAGCGAAAGCTGCATGAGCGGGCGAAACAAACAAGCCGGGACGAGACATCAAAAATAGAATAACATTGCGAGGACTCAATCGGACTCCACACACACACACAAAAAAAAAAAATGTGGTCAACAGGACAAGACGCAGATTCAAAAAATAATGGACCAACAGAAGCAAAAGTCACGAGTGCGAAAAAAACAATCAGTTCTAGTTGATTGCAATATATATCATAACGTGCCAATCTGGGAGCAAGAAAATAACTCGGGTGGGAGGTAAAAAAAAGTTTAAAGGGATAAATACAATGTTGAAATTTTGCTGGAGCACAGGAAAGTCCTTATGAGGTTATCTTTCAAATTAGTGGAAATAAATCATATTATATTCATAATAACTGTTAAGGGTCTGACCGGGTAGGCTCCCATATCGGGAATAAAAGACACTTAGTGACAGACAACGGCGGACTAGATTTCGAAGTAGCATCCAGTAGCCATGTCATTTATATGGAACATCTTGGTAAGCCCCGTTGAAGTGATTTAGTGCCTTATCTTGTTGAAGTGATTTAGTGCCTTATCTTGGTGGAACATAGTGGACGGGAATGTATTATGGATATTGTGGATTAAGTAGTATTAGGGATTATTTCTGGATAAATAACGGACCAAGTAATGTATTTGATTTTAGAAGTAAGACTTATATAATGAAATAATTATAGATTTGATTTTTAAGATTTAAGAATGATATAATTGAATACATATAGATTTTAAGTTTAAGGATATATTAAGTTAGTTTAGAAAGTATGGAATTAATTGTTTACTTTTAAAAGATCTCAGCTCTACGTAAGTGTGATTTAATAGTGATGAAGATTATTCATTTCCAGTGGAGCGTAAGAATAATTTTGTTTTTGCATAATGTATGTATTAGTTAAGTATTTGCTAGAATACGTTTTATTGCTTGACTTAGTTACAGTTTAATTATATCAATTTAGTATTATAATTGCTTGATTAAGTATATTTTTCTGACCATTTTCTTAATATGTACTCATTTACTTTTTGATGAAGATAATTTGTTTTAACTAAGTAATTGTGTAAGGACATTAACTTAGTATTTTAATTGCCTGGTTAATGTACCTCATCTTGCTTGAATGTAATTTCACTATTTTTTTTAATACACTCTATTTACTAAAAACCTAAACAATTATTTCTATGATTCCAGTAATTGAATGTGAAAAAGGAAGTCTTTTACTTATCAATTTCTTAACTATTCTATCTTGTTATTGTCTGTTCTAATTTCATAATTAACAAAAGCGTGCTTAAGTTGAAAATTATATTGTTGTTTGCATGTTAGCATTTAGAGTAAAGTGGCAAGCAACTTGTTCAAATTAACAGAGGGATATTCAAGGTGGTATAGTTATTGTATTGGATGATAATTAATTATTTTGTATTATTGGCATATCAATTTATGTAATTGGCTTTGCATTTTAGCTGTATAATACTTTCCCGATTAATAAATGATATATGCATTTTTTAAAGGTTGATAACCTTTCCTCATATTTTTCTTTACTAAATGATATATATACCTATCTATCTACTCATTTAACTCTATCTTTCTATCTATCTATTTATTTATCTATCTATTAATCAATCAATTCATTCATCTATGTATCTATATATATATATATATCGATCGACCGATCGATACATACATACATACATATATATATATATATATATATATATATATATATATATATATTTATATACACACACACACACACACACACACACACACACACACACACACACACACACACACACACACACACATATATATAGTGAAGGATATGATTTAACTTCACACAGTACTACTTAGGTGTAGGAAACACT
>NC_061852.1:5222037-5232037 GCF_019202785.1 Penaeus chinensis | reverse complement strand
ACATATATACATGTATACATATACATACATATATACATATACATACATATATACATATATACATATATACATTTACATACATATATACATATATAAATATACATACATATATACATATACATACATATATACATATATACATATACATACATATAGACATATACATACATATAGACATATAGACATAGACATATATACATATATGCATATATAAATATATACATATACATACATATATACATATATACATATATACATATATACATATATATACATATAAATGCATATATACATATAAATGCATATACATATACATACATATGTACATATAAATGCATATATACTCATATATACATAAACATACATATATACATACATATATACATATATATGCATATATATATATACATATATACATATAAATGCATAAATACATACATATATATGCATATATACATACATATATACATATATATATGCATATATATACAAATATACATATGTATACATATGCATAGATATACATATACATATACATATATATACATATGTATACATATACATATGCATACATATGTATACATATACATATGCATACATATGTATACATATACATATGCATAAATATGTATACATATACATATGCATACATATGTATACATATACATATGCATACATATGTATACATATACATATGCATACATATGTATACATATACATATGCATACATATGTATACATATACATATGCATACATATACATATGTATATACATATATATACATATACATATATACATACACATACATATGTATACATATACATATGCATACATATACATATGTATGTATATACATATGTATATATATACATATATACATACACATACATATTTATATATATACATATATACATACATATACACATACACATACATATACATACATGTACATACATATACATATTTTTACATATATACATACATATACAAAAATATACATATTTATACATATATACATACATATACATAAATATACATATTTATACATATATATACATACATATACATATATATACATATTTATACATATATATACATACATATACATATATATACATATTATACATATATATACATACATATACATATTATACATATTTATACATATATATACATACATATACATAAATATACATATTTATACATATATATACATACATATACATAAATATACATATTTATACATAAATATACATATTTATACATAAATATATTATACATATATACATAAATATAATAATATTTATACATATTATAAATACATATTTACATATATACATAAATATATATTATATATACATATATCCATAAATATATATATACATAAATATACATATATGCATAAATATACATATTTATACATATACACATACATATACATAAATATACATATTTATACATAAATACATACATATACATAAATATACATATTTATACATATATACATATTTATACATATTACATACATTAACATAAATACATATTTATACATAATATACATATTTATACAAAATACATACAAATACATAAATATACACGTTTATACATATATACATACATATACATAAATAACATATATATATAAATGTATACAATATATTTAAATTATACATATATATACATATATACATACATATACATAAATATACATATATATACATAAATATACATGTTTATACATAAATATACATGTTTATACATAAATACATACATATACATAAATATACACGTTTATACATATATACATACATATACATAAATATACATATATATATAAATGTATACATATATATATAAATGTATACATATATATATAAATGTATACATATATATATAAATGTATACATATATATACATAAATATACATATATATATAAATGTATACATATATATACATATATACATACATATACATAAATATACATATATACATAAATATACATATATCCATAAATATACATATATCCATAAATATACATATATCCATAAATATACATATATCCATAAATATACATATATCCATAAATATATATATACATAAATATACATATATACATAAATATACATATATACATATATACATAAATATACATAAATATACATATATACATATATACATAAATATACATATATACATACATAATATACATATATACATACATAAGAATATACATATATACATACATAAGAATATACATATATACATACATAAGAATATACATATATACATACATAAGAATATACATATATACATACATAAGAATATACATATATACGTATATACATATATTCATAAATAAGAATATACATATATACGTATATACATATATACATATATACATACATAAGAATATACACATATATATATATATATTAATGATATTAGTAGCATCACTACTACTAATAATAATGAGGTTATATGTGGTCCTAATATCTTCTCGGCGTTCTAAATTTGTAGAGGTGGTACTGACGTTAAGTCGTTAAAAAGTACAAGTATACGCTACAATTAGGGTGGAAATTTTGCTTCTGTGGATGGTAATCTCTGTGCAAATATGGGGAGCCGTACAATGTATAGATTTTTTTCTCTATTCTAAAGTTGGAGGTGTGTGATTCTATAAATGACCTAGGAAAAATGATTATTGTTTCTGGCCTTCATTTATATTATCCGTAGATCCCATTTTAAAACGTGAGCGTAGCGTACCCGGCATAACATTGTAACGTTGTCCCTTCGCCAAAAACAATCCAGTACTCGTGATCTCTCCGTCAAAAGTGATTTCATATTTCAACTACCCTGTCATGAGCTTTCATATTTTTGCTTGAATATGTATAATCCTCAGAATTAATAACGGAACAATGAAGTGATGGCTAAATTAATATTCATATATGCAGTAATCTCGACTCAATGTCGGTCTGTATCATCAGGATTTTGACACCTACGGCATATATCGTATATTTAGTGACCTGGAGTGCCGGCAAAGGGTTAAAGATGATGAGAGAACATGCGGCCTCTATAGTGTGGATGTTGTTTTGTTTATATGAAGCAGGGTAGGGCAAGTTAGGTTAGAGTTTGTGACAGCGGGTCAGGTCAGGCCAGGTTGGGTCAAGTGAGGTCATTTCCCTACAAGACAGGTGTGGGCATACCGTAGATCTGAAATCTTGTGCTAAAATAATTGATGGTTATATCATATTACTAACATTATTATTATTATTATCATACTCATATCAATAGTACATTACTAATACTATTAGTATATTACTATCATTGTTAGTATATTACTATCATTGTTAGTATATTACTATCATTGTTAGTATATCAATAACAGTATAAGTATATTACCAATATTATCCGTATATTACTGACATTATTAGTATATTATTAATTATATTGTTATATTACTAATCATTTTTTGTATTACTAATTATTTGTTATATTACTAATAATATTGTTATATTACTAATAATATTGTTATATTACTAATAATATTGTTATATTACTAATAATATTGTTATATTACTAATAATATTGTTATATTACTAATAATATTGTTATATTACTAATAATATTGTTATATTACTAATAATATTGTTATATTACTAATAATATTGTTATATTACTAATAATATTGTTATATTACTAATAATATTGTTATATTACTAATAATATTGTTATATTACTAATAATATTGTTATATTACTAATAATATTGTTATATTACTAATAATATTGTTATATTACTAATAATATTGTTATATTACTAATAATATTGTTATATTACTAATAATATTGTTATATTACTAATAATATTGTTATATTACTAATAATATTGTTATATTACTAATAATATTGTTATATTACTAATAATATTGTTATATTACTAATAATATTGTTATATTACTAATAATATTGTTATATTACTAATAATATTGTTATATTACTAATAATATTGTTATATTACTAGCATTATTAGTTTATTGCTAATATCATTATTGTATTACCAATTGATTACCATAATACCGATACTATTATTATTATTCTTGTTATTGTTATTGTCGTTGTTATTGTTATTATCATTTTTAATATTCTTATCACCATCAACATCACCATATCATACTCACACAATGCAAATCCATATATATTCCTCTGCTTTTGTGCCGCACTTTTTGGATGTAGTGTAAAAGCACCGAAGTTTGTAATTCTATATGATGACTGATAGCTTTTTGTTTATCAAAAATAGTAGAGATTTTCTCCCAAATGAAGATCGCTTGTATGCCCGTTTAACCTGCCAGTCATTTGAGGGAAGGTTTCGACGAAAAAAAATATTCTAAAAATGAAATGAAAAAATGGTATGTATGTAGTTTCGAAATCAGGCTGTGTGGAATTTTGAAATCGTTTTAGATTAGAGTGTTGCATTGTTTATCTTCTGTTTCTAATCTTTCTTTGTCACAAATCAGCCAACATATCCTGCCTCGGAACTGACTCACTCGCATATTTCATTTCCCTCAACATATTCTATGAGGATCAGAGTCAACCCCAAACATAGCTCATACCTCTTATCACGTGCCAGCCAAATGAACCCCGTTTATGAAACCTTCATTAGAACTAACTCTATTTTTTGCCTATTCTATGAGGATCAGAGTCAGCCCCAACATACCTCATACCCCATACCAGAAGTCAAAACCGCATAGTCATGAGAACCCAACTGATCACCACCTACAAAACCCTCATTAGAACTCACCCTATTCCCCCATAAACTGGCCACGAGGAGCTATGGCATTCGACCACATGACACCAACACCTACACTTCACGCCCACACTTCACGCCCACACTTCACGCCCACACTTGACAGCCACAGAGGGAGGAACACGGTCTATTCCCTTGAATCAGCGCGTGAAAACTTTCGCCCACGTCACCACGACCTGTTGGGCAGCGGAGGCTCTTCTTGCTCTTGTTTTCTCCATCATTATCGTCATTCCCATCGCATTATCATCATTATCTTCATCATCATCATTATCATCATATCGTCATCATTATCATTACATCATCATTATCATCATTATCATCATTATCATCATTATCATCATTATCATCATTATCATCTTTATCATCATTATCATCATTATCATCATTATCATCATTATCATCTTTATCATCATTATCATCATTATCATCATTATCATCATTATCATCATTATCATCATTATCATCATTATCATCATTATCATCATTATCATCATTATCATCATTATCATCATTATCATCATTATCATTATCATCATTATCATTTCATCTTCATTATCATTACATCTTCATTATCATTACATCTTCATTATCATTACATCTTCATTATCATTACATCTTCATTATCATTACATCTTCATTATCATTACATCTTCATTATCATTACATCTTCATTATCATTACATCTTCATTATCATTACATCTTTATTATCATTACATCATTATCATCATCATTACCATAGTTATCATTATCCCCATTGTCCTCATTATCATTATCATTATATCATCGCCATCATCAAGATCATCATTATCAGCATTAACATTAGCATTACCATAATCATCACCATCATCATCCTTTTATCATCATTATAATCATTATACTCATTATAATCATTATAATTATCATTACCATCATCACCATCATTATCATCATCATCATCGCCATCATCAAGATCATCATCATCAGCATTAACATTAGCATTACCATCATCATCACCATCATCATCATTTTATCATCATTATCATCATTATAATCATCATAATTATCATTACCATCATCACCATCATTATCATCGTCATCATCATCATCAGATAAATAAAAAGATGGATAGATCGATAGGTAGATAGATACAATGTATACAGATAGAATGATGGATAGAAAAATAGGTAAACAGATATAGAGAAAGACTGATAGAATGATGGATAGAAAAATAGGTAAACAGATATAGAGAAAGACTGATAGAATGATGGATAGAAAAATAGGTAAACAGATATAGAGAAAGACTGATAGAATGATGGATAGAAAAATAGGTAAACAGATATAGAGAAAGACTGATAGAATGATGGATAGAAAAATAGGTAAACAGATATAGAGAAAGACTGATAGAATGATGGATAGAAAAATAGGTAAACAGATATAGAGAAAGACTGATAGAATGATGGATAGAAAAATAGGTAAACAGATATAGAGAAAGACTGATAGAATGATGGATAGAAAAATAGGTAAACAGATATAGAGAAAGACTGATAGAATGATGGATAGAAAAATAGGTAAACAGATATAGAGAAAGACTGATAGAATGATGGATAGAAAAATAGGTAAACAGATATAGAGAAAGACTGATAGAATGATGGATAGAAAAATAGGTAAACAGATATAGAGAAAGACTGATAGAATGATGGATAGAAAAATAGGTAAACAGATATAGAGAAAGACTGATAGAATGATGGATAGAAAAATAGGTAAACAGATATAGAGAAAGACTGATAGAATGATGGATAGAAAAATAGGTAAACAGATATAGAGAAAGACTGATAGAATGATGGATAGAAAAATAGGTAAACAGATATAGAGAAAGACTGATAGAATGATGGATAGAAAAATAGGTAAACAGATATAGAGAAAGACTGATAGAATGATGGATAGAAAAATAGGTAAACAGATATAGAGAAAGACTGATAGAATGATGGATAGAAAAATAGGTAAACAGATATAGAGAAAGACTGATAGAATGATGGATAGAAAAATAGGTAAACAGATATAGAGAAAGACTGATAGAATGATGGATAGAAAAATAGGTAAACAGATATAGAGAAAGACTGATAGAATGATGGATAGAAAAATAGGTAAACAGATATAGAGAAAGACTGATAGAATGATGGATAGAAAAATAGGTAAACAGATATAGAGAAAGACTGATAGAATGATGGATAGAAAAATAGGTAAACAGATATAGAGAAAGACTGATAGAATGATGGATAGAAAAATAGGTAAACAGATATAGAGAAAGACTGATAGAATGATGGATAGAAAAATAGGTAAACAGATATAGAGAAAGACTGATAGAATGATGGATAGAAAAATAGGTAAACAGATATAGAGAAAGACTGATAGAATGATGGATAGAAAAATAGGTAAACAGATATAGAGAAAGACTGATAGAATGATGGATAGAAAAATAGGTAAACAGATATAGAGAAAGACTGATAGAATGATGGATAGAAAAATAGGTAAACAGATATAGAGAAAGACTGATAGAATGATGGATAGAAAAATAGGTAAACAGATATAGAGAAAGACTGATAGAATGATGGATAGAAAAATAGGTAAACAGATATAGAGAAAGACTGATAGAATGATGGATAGAAAAATAGGTAAACAGATATAGAGAAAGACTGATAGAATGATGGATAGAAAAATAGGTAAACAGATATAGAGAAAGACTGATAGAATGATGGATAGAAAAATAGGTAAACAGATATAGAGAAAGACTGATAGAATGATGGATAGAAAAATAGGTAAACAGATATAGAGAAAGACTGATAGAATGATGGATAGAAAAATAGGTAAACAGATATAGAGAAAGACTGATAGAATGATGGATAGAAAAATAGGTAAACAGATATAGAGAAAGACTGATAGAATGATGGATAGAAAAATAGGTAAACAGATATAGAGAAAGACTGATAGAATGATGGATAGAAAAATAGGTAAACAGATATAGAGAAAGACTGATAGAATGATGGATAGAAAAATAGGTAAACAGATATAGAGAAAGACTGATAGAATGATGGATAGAAAAATAGGTAAACAGATATAGAGAAAGACTGATAGAATGATGGATAGAAAAATAGGTAAACAGATATAGAGAAAGACTGATAGAATGATGGATAGAAAAATAGGTAAACAGATATAGAGAAAGACTGATAGAATGATGGATAGAAAAATAGGTAAACAGATATAGAGAAAGACTGATAGAATGATGGATAGAAAAATAGGTAAACAGATATAGAGAAAGACTGATAGAATGATGGATAGAAAAATAGGTAAACAGATATAGAGAAAGACTGATAGAATGATGGATAGAAAAATAGGTAAACAGATATAGAGAAAGACTGATAGAATGATGGATAGAAAAATAGGTAAACAGATATAGAGAAAGACTGATAGAATGATGGATAGAAAAATAGGTAAACAGATATAGAGAAAGACTGATAGAATGATGGATAGAAAAATAGGTAAACAGATATAGAGAAAGACTGATAGAATGATGGATAGAAAAATAGGTAAACAGATATAGAGAAAGACTGATAGAATGATGGATAGAAAAATAGGTAAACAGATATAGAGAAAGACTGATAGAATGATGGATAGAAAAATAGGTAAACAGATATAGAGAAAGACTGATAGAATGATGGATAGAAAAATAGGTAAACAGATATAGAGAAAGACTGATAGAATGATGGATAGAAAAATAGGTAAACAGATATAGAGAAAGACTGATAGAATGATGGATAGAAAAATAGGTAAACAGATATAGAGAAAGACTGATAAGGATAATAACAATTATTATCACTATTATTATCCTATTCATTATTATAGTGATACTAATAATAATGATGATAATAATAATAGTAAAAATAACAATAATGATAATGATAGTGATAAAATTATGACGATAATAATGATGATAGTAATAACGATAACGGTAATAATAGCATCAGAATAATCATTTCATCACTATAACCAATTCTGTTCCTACCATAATCATCAATTGTTAATGACATCATACCTTTTTTCCATTATAATCAACACCATCGCGGTAACACGACCAGCCCCTAATGTATATGTAATTAATATGCATTACCTTTCAGCATGGTAATGAGTAAGGGTCAAAGGAGATTGAACTTCAACCGAGTAGGAGGGTTTATGTGTGCAGATATAAAATTCCTTACCTCGGATCACATATTGACGTCGCGTGGATGAATATCTCACGCGATATGACACTAATACCATATCATTCTACGTTGGCAGAGTCGTGACAGTATTCAGGGAGAAGGCTGGGAGGGTGAAGCAGAAATTTATTGAAGGAAATGCATTAATCCTTGTTTGGGTGACGGATGTGCCCTCATGAGAATTCACGTATTGTAATGTTTATTGAGATATCATGTGTGTGTGTGTGTGTGTGTGTGTGTGTGTGTGTATTTATATATATATATGTGTGTGTGTGTGTGTGTGTGTGTGTGTGTGTGTGTGTGTATACATGTATGTGACTTTATCAATTTAACACATACACATAAACAACAAACACGTGATATTTGGGCAAACTACTGTCATGTTATGAAGGGTTGTTATTAGCCTGCAAAGCCACAACGCCCCCAGCAAGCCCGCCCGCGCCAAACGTACTTCCACTGTTAACGTGAGGCCGTCCTACCAAGGCCCTTTCCCTCCACCCCTTTCAGGCATTTCAGTGATTTCAGCCAATGAACTATTAACATTCATGGAAAAGTTGGGGCCCCCATCTGTTAGCGCGACGTAAGTGGGTTTGATTATATGCAATTCATGATTGTTTCGTAAATTGTATAAATTGTCATGGTTTCACACTGCTTTCGGTTGGTCATTGTTTTAAATTGTGTAAATTTCACTTGACTATATAAAGATTTTCGAGGGGTTTGCGTCTCTTGTGGAATCCAAATGAGGTTTGTTTTCTGGTAGTTTTAATTCTAACATTATATTTCTAAGAGAGCGGCAGAGAAAGAGAGAGAGAGAGAGAGAGAGAGAGAGAGAGAGAGAGAGAGAGAGAGAGAGAGAGATAGAGAGAGAGAAAGACAGAGCCAGAGCCAGAAAGAGAGAGAGAGAGAGATATGCATATATATATATATATATATATATATATATATATATATGTATGTATATATATA
>NC_061852.1:5197037-5217037 GCF_019202785.1 Penaeus chinensis | reverse complement strand
AACATATGCTTAACTATATATCAATTTAATAACGGATTAAACCGTGCTTGAAGAACGGAATAATGCCTTCACTGTTTTGGGAAATAATAGAGGTAGTAATCGTATCTATATATTTGTAACATATCTAAATACAGAAATTCATATAACCCGACCCAAGGCAAATGAATCTTCGTAGTATTCTAAACGTTTTCCGAGTCTTTCATAATCCGTCGGGTGATAGGCTCTCCCTCTAAACTTTCTTTGTTGTTTTTGTTTGGGGTTTCTTTGCCATAGATTTTTTTGTCGTCTTCGTGGTTCCTGCGGATTTCTTTACGGTTGCTTTGGTCGTGTCTTTCTTTGTTGCTTTGGCCTCCTTTGTAGATACTTTTTTAGCGATAGGTTTCTTTGTGTCTTTGTCCTTCTTCACTCCGTTTTTCTTCGTCGGTGGTTTGTTGGCGGACGCCTTCTTAGCGGAGGGCTTTGGGGATACTTTCTTAGCGGCTGGCTTCTTTGTGGAGGACTTCGGAGAAACCTTCTTTGCTGTGGATTTTGTGGCAGCATCCTTGGCCGATTTTTTCTTTGCGGTAGTTTTCTCGTTTTTCTTATTCGTAATTTCGATGGGTTTCTTCGCTGCTGCTTTTGTTACGGCAGTTTTCCTGCTGGATGCTTTGCCTGCACCTTGTTTTGTCTTTTTAACGATGTTTTTCTTAACTTCCTCCTTCGAAAGTTTGAAGGAACCGGAGGCGCCGGTGCCCTTGGTCTGCTGAAGGGACCCGCCGGCAACGGCCCTCCTCAGCGCCTGCTTCAGGTGAACGCCGGCGAACTTCTCGTCCCCGATCTGGAAGGAAGCGAGGATGAACCTGAGGATGGCTTGGCGAGAGGACCCGTTGCGCTCCTTGAGGGCCCTGAGGGCGGCGGCGACCATCTCGCTGTACTTGGGATGGGCGCGCTTGGCCGGAGGGCGCTTGGCGGACGTGCTCGACATGGCGACAGGACGGGAGCGACAAGGCGTTGGGGTTTTATGTTTCCCTTCTTTTCTGTTTTTATCTTTTAAGGGAAATAACATTTGGTCGCTTATAAATAACACGATGTATGCTTTACATCCAAAAGAAAATAAAAATGGCTTCGTTTTTTTGAGTGCTCTTTGCGATGGGTTTCTTTGGAGTCTTAGGAGTGGGTTTCTTTGATGCAGTCTTAGTGGGGACCTTTGAGCTAGGTCTCTAAGCAGACTAAACGCTGGGTTTCTTTGTGGCACCTTCAGTAGGGACCTTAGAGGTAGGTATCTTTGTTGCAGACTTAACGCTGGGTTTCTTTGCCGTCGCGTTTCCAGGAGTCTTCTTCTTGTTCTTCGTCACTTTGTTCTTGGCCGAGCCCTTCTTGGGCGGAGCCTTCTCCAGCTCCTCCTTGGAGATCCTGAAGTAGCCTGAAGCGCGCATGGCTGAAGGACGCTTGGATATTAAATGAGGGCGCTGAAGGTTCTCGGTTCTGGAATATGCAGATGCTCCCCCCCCCCCTATATATATATATATATATATATATTGCGTGTACATCTATATCTGTGTGTATATGCATATATATATATATATGTGTGTGTGTGTGTGTGTGTGTGTGTGTGTGTGTGTGTGTGTGTGTGCGTGTGTCAACCGACAATGTTATGATAGTACCTCATAGTTCCATTTTAATAAGACATTAAAAACAAAAATTTATATAATTGACTATGAATGTTTATTTGACATCGATAAATAAAGGGTTCCTAACCAGGTTTATTTTTTTACCACCTTCTTGTTTGTGGATTTCTTCTCCGTTTTCTTAGCTGCAGACTTCTTGGTCATTTTCTTGGTGGCTGGCTGCTTGAGCGCGGTTTTCTTCGTCGGCGGTTTCTTGGCTGTGGCTTTCTTTGCTGAAACCTTTTCCTTTGTGGTTTTCTTCTGTGATTCCTTCTTCGCGCTAACTTTCTTCGTCACGTCTTTTTTGGCTGTGGTGTTTTTGGCGGATATTTTCTTCGCTGAAGTCTTTTTGGCGGATGTTTCCTTCGCTGAAGTCTTTTTGGCGGATGTTTCCTTCGCTGAAGTCTTTTTGGCGGCTGGTTTCTTCGCTGAAGTCTTTTTGTCGGCTGGTTTCTTGACAGTGGTCTTCTTCGCTACCGGTTTCTCCGCAGCGGGTTTCCTTCCCTCCGCCTTGCCTTCCACCTTGGCCAGCTTGAAAGAGCCAGAGGCCCCCGTCCCCTTCACCTGGACCAGAGACCCGCCGGCAACGCCCTTCTTCAGCGCCAGCCGAACATGAACGCCTGCTTTCTTCTCGTCCTCGACCCCGTAGAAGTTCAGCACGTACTTGAGGATCGCCTGACGGGAGGAACCACTCCGCTCCTTCAAGGCTCTGATGGCGGCGGCGACCATCTCGCTGTACTTGGGGCGTCCGGCTGCCTCTCCGGCTTGCTTGGCAGCACTCTCGACCATTATGGAAACGAGATTTAAAGTTCTAATGCACTCGAAGACGCTCTGAAAAGGCGTTTGGTGAAGCCAAGGCCGAGGGTGGTTGTGATGAGCTTCTGACCTGGGAAGATATGTATAGGGCTTTGAGAGAGGGAATGAGGCTTTGCTACCTACCCTCGTTCCTCTCGGGCTGCGTTGAAATCTCCTTTCTTGAGGATTTGTTATTATTGTTATTCCTGCTGTTATTATTATCATTGTTGTTATTGTTATTACTATCATTATTATTATTATCATTATCATTATCATCATTAACATTATTATCATTATCATTATTATCATTATTTTTATTATCTTTATTTTCATTATTATCATTATCATTATCATTATTATCATTATCATTATTATCATTAACATTATTATTATTATCATTATCATTACCCATATCATTATTATCATCATCATTATTATCATTATCATTACCATCATTATCATTATTATCAATATCATTATTATTGTTATCATTATCATCATCCTTGTTATCATCATTATTATTATCATTATCATTATTGTCATAATCACTGTTATCACTATTATTCTCGTTTTCATAATTATCAATACCATAATTATCATTATCATTATCATTATCATTGTTATTATCAGTATCATTATCATTATCATTATCATAATCATTATCATTATTTTCATTATTATTATCATTATTACCATTATTATCATTATCACTATTATCATTATCATTAATATAATCATCATTATCACCATTACCATTATTTTCATTATCATTATCATTGCCATATTATCATTATCATCATTACCATTATTTTCATTATCATTAACATTATTATCATTAACATTATTCTCATTATTATTATTATCATTATCACTAGTATAATTATTATTATTATCATTATCATTATTACCATTGCTATCATTATCGTTATTATTATCATTATCACCATTATCATTATTATCATTATCATTATTATCATTATCATCATTATCATTATCATTATTATCATTACCACCATTATCATAATTATAATTATCATTATTATCATTATCATTGTTATCATTGTCATTATTATCATTATCATTATTATCATTATAATTTTATCATTATCATTACCATTTTTATTATTATTATCATTATCATTATTTTCACTATTATCATTATTTTCATTATTATCATTATTATCATTATCATTATCATTATTTTCAATATTATCATTATTTTCATTATTATCATTATTATCATTATCATTTGTATCATTATCATTATTTTCAATATTATCATTATTTTCATTATTATCATTATTATCATTATCATTTGTATCATTATCATTATTATTATTATCAATATTATCATTATCATCATTATCATTATCATTATCGTTATTATCATTATCATTATCATCATTATTATTATTATTATTATTATTATTATTATTATTATTGTTGTTGTTATTATCATTATCATTTCCATTATCATCATTATCATTATTATCATTATCATTATCATTATTATAATAATTATAATTATCATTATTATCATTATTATCATTATCATTATTATCATTATCATTATCATCATCATTATCATCATCATTATAATCATAATTATTATCATTATTATTTTAATGATAATTATTATCATTATTATTTTAATGATAATTATTATCATTATTATTTTAATGATAATTATTATCATTATTATTTTAATGATAATTATTATCATTATTATTTTAATGATAATTATTATCATTATTATTTCAATGATAATTATTATCATTATCATTTTATCACCATTGTTATTATCATTATCATTTTATCATCATTGTTATTATCATTATCATTTTATCATCATTGTTATTATCATTATAATTATTACCATTATCATTATTACCATTATCATTTTATTATCATTGTTATTATCATTATCATTACCATTATTATCTTATCATTATCATCAATATCATTAACATTATTATTATCATTATTATCATTAACATTATTATTATCATTACCATTATTATTATCATTATCATTATTATTATCATTATCATTATTATTATCATTATCATTATCATTATCATTATTATTATCATTATCATTATTATCATTATCATTATTATTATCATTATCATTATTATTATCATTATCGTTATTATAATTTTCATTATTATCAATATCATTATTATAATTTTCATTATTATCAATATCATTATCATTGTAATTATTATCATTATCATTATCATCATTATCATTATTATCATTATCATTATTATCATTATCATTATTATTATTATCATTATCATTATTATCATTATCATTATTATCATTATCATCATTATAATTATCATTATTATCTTTATCATTATCATTATCATTATTATCATTATCGTTATTATCTTCCTCATTAACATTATCATTATCATCACTATCATTATTATTAACATTATTAGTATTATCATAACTATTATTATTATTATTGTTATTATTATCATTATTATTATTATCATTAATGTTGCTGTTATTGTTGCTGTTATCATTATTATTATCATCCGTATTGATATTTTCATTAACATCACTGCTATTAGTATTAGTATCATCATTATTATTATCATTATTATTTATATACATATATATGTATATATACATATATGTATATATATATATATATATATATATATGTGTGTATATATATACATATATATGTATACATAATATATATATACGTATATAATATATATATATATATATACATATATATATATATATATATATATATATATATATAAGTATATATATGTATTTTGACCTTCTGAGATGCCGAAGGAATGAGGAGACGTTCCGAGGTGAATCGTTAAAGGTGCCCGCTGTTAATGACTTTAGTGGGAATAAGGAAAGGTGTGTCCTTTTTCTCCAGAGCGAATGTTTTTTAATAACTTGATAAATGTAGCTATAGATCTGATATAACTCGTGCGTTTTATTATCATGCGTCCAGTTTCAGAAAAAAAAAATTATTCACCCTGAGGTTTGGAGCACTCCGATTCGCTAAAAAAATATATATATATTTTATTATTCCAATCAGCTGCCATTCAATACTCTTGTTTGCTTAAGTTTTTTAAAATATACATATATTCTATTTTCTTCCTTTCTTCCTTTTCTCTTATTTTTCTTTTGACTGGGATGGGTCACACGTTATGGTATATAGGCAGAGTATAACTACATATTGCAGAACTTTTTTTATTTCCCTACTAGTACCTACGGGGGACGGGGTTCTTTCTGGGGAGCCATTTAGTAATATGGAAATTATGATGTCGAATTAAACTCTAGATTATCAATAGAATGGATTATTTCCAGAAATGGTTCTTGTCCTATGAGCTATTGACACCATTGCACTATACATGACTAGTAATAACTGAATCTGAAAAAAAATGACAGACACTGAACCATGGAGATGATCACATATTGGTCTGGAATAGGCTGGGGACCACTGATATACATAAAAAATGAAGATACGGGTAGATATATGTACAAAATATAACATATGCTTAACTATATATCAATTTAATAACGGATTAAACCGTGCTTGAAGAACGGAATAATGCCTTCACTGTTTTGGGAAATAATAGAGGTAGTAATCGTATCTATATATTTGTAACATATCTAAATACAGAAATTCATATAACCCGACCCAAGGCAAATGAATCTTCGTAGTATTCTAAACGTTTTCCGAGTCTTTCATAATCCGTCGGGTGATAGGCTCTCCCTCTAAACTTTCTTTGTTGTTTTTGTTTGGGGTTTCTTTGCTATAGATTTTTTTGTCGTCTTCGTGGTTCCTGCGGATTTCTTTACGGTTGCTTTGGTCGTGTCTTTCTTTGTTGCTTTGGCCTCCTTTGTAGATACTTTTTTAGCGATAGGTTTCTTTGTGTCTTTGTCCTTCTTCACTCCGTTTTTCTTCGTCGGTGGTTTGTTGGCGGACGCCTTCTTAGCGGAGGGCTTTGGGGATACTTTCTTAGCGGCTGGCTTCTTTGTGGAGGACTTCGGAGAAACCTTCTTTGCTGTGGATTTTGTGGCAGCATCCTTGGCCGATTTTTTCTTTGCGGTAGTTTTCTCGTCTTCTTATTCGTAATTTCGATGGGTTTCTTCGCTGCTGCTTTTGTTACGGCAGTTTTCCTGCTGGATGCTTTGCCTGCACCTTGTTTTGTCTTTTTAACGATGTTTTTCTTAACTTCCTCCTTCGAAAGTTTGAAGGAACCGGAGGCGCCGGTGCCCTTGGTCTGCTGAAGGGACCCGCCGGCAACGGCCCTCCTCAGCGCCTGCTTCAGGTGAACGCCGGCGAACTTCTCGTCCCCGATCTGGAAGGAAGCGAGGATGAACCTGAGGATGGCTTGGCGAGAGGACCCGTTGCGCTCCTTGAGGGCCCTGAGGGCGGCGGCGACCATCTCGCTGTACTTGGGATGGGCGCGCTTGGCCGGAGGGCGCTTGGCGGACGTGCTCGACATGGCGACAGGACGGGAGCGACAAGGCGTTGGGGTTTTATGTTTCCCTTCTTTTCTGTTTTTATCTTTTAAGGGAAATAACATTTGGTCGCTTATAAATAACACGATGTATGCTTTACATCCAAAAGAAAATAAAAATGGCTTCGTTTTTTTGAGTGCTCTTTGCGATGGGTTTCTTTGGAGTCTTAGGAGTGGGTTTCTTTGATGCAGTCTTAGTGGGGACCTTTGAGCTAGGTCTCTAAGCAGACTAAACGCTGGGTTTCTTTGTGGCACCTTCAGTAGGGACCTTAGAGGTAGGTATCTTTGTTGCAGACTTAACGCTGGGTTTCTTTGCCGTCGCGTTTCCAGGAGTCTTCTTCTTGTTCTTCGTCACTTTGTTCTTGGCCGAGCCCTTCTTGGGCGGAGCCTTCTCCAGCTCCTCCTTGGAGATCCTGAAGTAGCCTGAAGCGCGCATGGCTGAAGGACGCTTGGATATTAAATGAGGGACCTGAAGGTTCTCGGTTCTGGAATATGCAGATGCTCCCCCCCCCCCCCATATACATATATATATATATATATTGCGTGTACATCTATATCTGTGTGTATATGCATATATATATATATATGTGTGTGTGTGTGTGTGTGTGTGTGTGTGTGTGTGTGTGTGTGTGTGTGCGTGTGTCAACCGACAATGTTATGATAGTACCTCATAGTTCCATTTTAATAAGACATTAAAAACAAAAATTTATATAATTGACTATGAATGTTTATTTGACATCGATAAATAAAGGGTTCCTAACCAGGTTTATTTTTTTACCACCTTCTTGTTTGTGGATTTCTTCTCCGTTTTCTTAGCTGCAGACTTCTTGGTCATTTTCTTGGTGGCTGGCTGCTTGAGCGCGGTTTTCTTCGTCGGCGGTTTCTTGGCTGTGGCTTTCTTTGCTGAAACCTTTTCCTTTGTGGTTTTCTTCTGTGATTCCTTCTTCGCGCTAACTTTCTTCGTCACGTCTTTTTTGGCTGTGGTCTTTTTGGCGGATATTTTCTTCGCTGAAGTCTTTTTGGCGGATGTTTCCTTCGCTGAAGTCTTTTTGGCGGATGTTTCCTTCGCTGAAGTCTTTTTGGTGGCTGGTTTCTTCGCTGAAGTCTTTTTGGTGGCTGGTTTCTTGACAGTGGTCTTCTTCGCTACCGGTTTCTCCGCAGCGGGTTTCCTCCCCTCCGCCTTGCCTTCCACCTTGGCCAGCTTGAAAGAGCCAGAGGCCCCCGTCCCCTTCACCTGGACCAGAGACCCGCCGGCAACGCCCTTCTTCAGCGCCAGCCGAACATGAACGCCTGCTTTCTTCTCGTCCTCGACCCCGTAGAAGTTCAGCACGTACTTGAGGATCGCCTGACGGGAGGAACCACTCCGCTCCTTCAAGGCTCTGATGGCGGCGGCGACCATCTCGCTATACTTGGGGCGTCCGGCTGCCTCTCCGGCTTGCTTGGCAGCACTCTCGACCATTATGGAAACGAGATTTAAAGTTCTAATACACTCGAAGACGCTCTGAAAAGGCGTTTGGTGAAGCCAAGGCCGAGGGTGGTTGTGATGAGCTTCTGACCTGGGAAGATATGTATAGGGCTTTGAGAGAGGGAATGAGGCTTTGCTACCTACCCTCGTTCCCTCTCGGGCTGCGTTGAAATCTCCTTTCTTGAGGATTTGTTATTATTGTTATTCCTGCTGTTATTATTATCATTGTTGTTATTGTTATTACTATCATTATTATTATTACTGTCATACTTATTATTACTACCATTATTATTACTATTATTATTATTACTATCATTATTATTATTACTATCATTATTATTACTATCTTGATTATTACTATCATGATTATTACTATCATTGTTATTATTATCATTATTATTACTATAATTATTATTACTATCATTACTATCACTATCATTACTATCACTATCATTACTGTCACTATCATTACTGTCACTATCATTACTGTCACTATCATTGCTGTCACTATCATTACTGTCACTAACATTACTGTCACTATCATTACTGTCACTATCATTACTGTCACTATCATTACTGTCACTATCATTGCTGTCACTATCATTGCTGTCACTATCATTACTGTCACTATCATTACTGTCACTATCATTACTGTCACTATCATTACTGTCACTATCATTACTGTCACTATCATTACTGTCACTATCATTACTGTCACTATCATTACTGTCACTATCATTACTGTCACTATCATTACTGTCACTATCATTACTGTCACTATCATTACTGTCACTATCATTACTGTCACTAACATTACTGTCACTATCATTACTGTCACTATCATTACTGTCACTATCATTACTGTTACTATCATTACTGTCACTATCATTACTGTCACTATCATTACTGTCACTATCATTACTGTCACTAACATTACTGTCACTATCATTACTGTCACTATCATTACTGTCACTATCATTACTGTCACTATCATTACTGTTACTATCATTACTGTCACTATCATTACTGTCACTATCATTACTGTCACTATCATTACTGTCACTATCATTACTGTCACTATCATTACTGTTACTATCATTACTGTCACTATCATTACTGTCACTATCATTACTGTCACTATCATTACTGTCACTATCATTACTGTCACTATCATTACTGTCACTATCATTACTGTTACTATCGTTACTATTACTATCATTACTATTATTATCATTATTATTACTATCATTATTATTACTATCATTATTATTATTGCTTTCATTACTATTATTACTATTATTATTATTATTATTACTGCCACAAGGAAAGTCCCCACTAAGACTGCAACAAAGAAATTTCAAACAAAGACTGCAACAAAGAAACTCTCCACTAAGATTGCAACAAAGAAAGTTTAAACAAAGACTGCAACAAAGAAAGTTCAAACAAAGACTGCAACAAAGAAACTCCCCACTAAGATTGCAACAAAGAAAGTCCCCCCTAACACTGCAACAAAGAAAGTCCAAAGTAAGACTGAAACAAAGAAAGTCCCCACTAAGATTGCAACAAAGAAAGTCCCCACTAAGATTGCAACAAAGAAAGTTCAAACAAAGACTGCAACAAAGAAAGTCCCCACTAAGATTGCAACAAAGAAATTTCAAACAAAGACTGCAACAAAGAAAGTCCCCACTAAGATTGCAACAAAGAAAGTTCAAACAAAGACTGCAACAAAGAAAAGTCCAAACTAATACTGCAAGAAAATAAAGTCCCCACTAAGACTGCAACAAAGAAAGTCCAAACTAAGACTGCCACAAAGAAAGCCAGCGGAAAGAGCACGCTAAAGATGGCAACAAAGAAGGCAACGGCAAAGAAACAGACTCAATAATACTACAACAAAAGAACAAACCACAAAGAATGGAAAGAGCTACTGATTTTTCTACAGTTTTTAAGTCCTGTTATTAACTTTTGTTGATTTATATTACAGATATTTTTTTAAAAATTATCATTTTGTGCATATCATTAAAAAATCGTCATATTTGTAATTTATGTTCTTATTTTTCATTCTTATTCATATATATTTTACATATCTATAAAGGAGATCTTCATGGATGCAACCTTACAAACTTCATCTTAATTAGTCTGGAAAGTCAAATGTTGATGATGATGATTATGAGGAAGATGATGATAATGATGGTAATGATAATACAAAGAAGGTAATTTATCATATTTATTTGGAATAGATAGATGAATAGATGAGTAAGGTAATTACGACAACAAATTAGCAATTTACAATAATAATAATTATTATTATTATTATTATTATTATAATAATAATAATAATTATTATTATTATTATTATAATAGTGGTAATGATAATAATGACAATTATAATGATATTGATAATGGAGATAAATAAAACTGATGATAATAATGATAATAATAATAATAACAACCACAATAATAATAATAGTGATAATAATAGTAATAAGACGAAGAAAATGATGGAAGTAAAAATGATAATAATGATAACAATAATGATGATAATAATGATAACAATAATTATGATAATGATAATACTAATGATAATAATGATGATAATAACGTTAATGCTGATGATAATTGTAATGATACCAGTAACAATAATGATAATTACAATAATAATAATAATAATAATAATAACGATAAATAACAAAAATGATAATGATAATGGTAATACTGTCAATAGTGATAACAACAACAACAACAACAACGGCAACACCAATAATAATGATAATGATAATGATAATGATAATAATAACAAAAATAATAACAATAATAATAACAATAATAATAATAATAATAATAATAAATAATAATAATAATAATAATGATAGTAATAATAAATATAATAATAATAAAGATAGTAATTATAAAAAGGATAGTAATAATAATAATGATCGTTAGGACTTTCTTTGTTGCAGTCTTAGAAGTGGATTTCTTTGTTGCAGTCTCCCCCCCCCCCTCTCTCTCTATCTATCTCTATCTATCTATCTATCTATCTATCTATCTATCTATCTATCTATCTATCTATCTATCTATCTATCTATCTATCTATTTATCTATCTATCTATCTATCTATATATTTGTCTATCTGTCTCTCCACCTGTCTTTCCACATCCCCAGCATTAGCCGATACATATAATCCAGGAGACTGCAATTATTGTTTTCAGACATCGATTCACTGTCTCCGTACGTATTTGGCGCTTGAATAAAACGTCTTTTGTGTCATAGGGAAAACTTAGCTATTTTACTATTGTAACCGAAATTACCTAGTTCATGTCTCCTCATGGAAGATGGGTTTCTAATACACATTTATATTTTGTGTTTCCCTTCTTTTTATTTTTTATTTTTTTTTCAAATGTTTTTATTTTTTAAGGGAAATAACATTTGGTTTTCTATAAATAACACAATACATACATTAAAACATCGACATTAGAATAACAAATCAAGATTTTTTATTTGGTTTTTATCTCGTATTCCCTTTTTTGTCGACCTACTTAAGATGCAATTCATCAGTATTCATTGATAATACTATCCAGTGATCCTTAAGCTATGTATATAGGTTCATATTAAGAGTAAAATGCGCAATCAGGGAGGTACGTTTAATCTTATACACAAACAGACATTTACATAAACAATCTCATTCAAAAGTAACTAATATAAATCAACAGTTGTCAATAATATAGCATTAAAACATTGCAGGAAGATCGTTAGCTCCTCCCATTCTTTGTGGTTTGTTTCTTTGTTGCTGTTGCCTTGACAGTCTGCTTCTTTGCTGTCGACCTCTTTGTTGTTAGTTTCTTTGTTACTTCGTTCTTTGGAGTGCTCTTTGCGGTGGGTTTCTTTGGAGTCTTAGAAGTGGGTTTCTTTGTTGCAGTCTTAGTTGGGACCTTAGTGCTAGGTCTCTAAGCAGACTTAGCGCTGGGTTTTTTTGCCGTCGCGTTTCCCGGAGTCCTTCTTGGCCGCAGCCCTTTTTGAGCTCCTCCTTGGAGAGCCTGAAGGAGCCCGAGGCACGCATGGCTGAAGGACACTTGGATATTAGATGAGGGCGTTGAGGGAAGAGGTTTCAGACATGTATATGTGTGTGTCACACACACATGTCGATAATAAAAAAAACTAAGATTTATATAAATGACTATGAATGTTTATTTGACATCTATGCATAATGGAGTTCCTAACCTAACCGAACTTATTTTTTGACCACCTTCTTGTTTGTGGATTTCTTCTCCGTTTTCTTAGCTGCAGACTTCTTGGTCATTTTCTTGGTGGCTGGCTGCTTGAGCGCGGTTTTCTTCGTCGGCGGTTTCTTGGCTGTGGCTTTCTTTGTCGAAACCTTTTCCTTTGTGGTTTTCTTCAGTGATTCCTTCTTCGCGCTGGGCTTCTTCGTCACGTCTTTTTTGGCTGTGGTGTTTTTGGCGGATATTTTCTTCGCTGAAGTTTTTTTGGCGGATGTTTCCTTCGCTGAAGTTTTTTTGGCGGATGTTTCCTTCGCTGAAGTCTTTTTGTCGGCTGGTTTCTTGACAGTGGTCTTCTTCGCGACCGGTTTCTTCGCAGCGGGTTTCCTTTCCTCCGCCTTGCCTTCCACCTTGGCCAGCTTGAAAGAGCCAGAGGCCCCCGTCCCCTTCACCTGGACCAGAGACCCGCCGGCAACGCCCTTCTTCAGCGCCAGCCGGACATGAACACCTGCTTTCTTCTCGTCCTCGACCCCGTAGAAGCTCAGGATGTACTTAAGGATCGCCTGACGGGAGGAACCACTCCGCTCCTTCAAGGCTTTGATGGCGGCGGCGACCATCTCGCTGTACTTGGGGCGTCCGGCTGCCTCTTCGGCTTTCTTGGCAGTACTCCCGACCATTATGGAAGTTCTAATACACTCGAAGTTGCTCTGAAGAAAGCGTTTGGTGAAGCCAAGGCCGAGGGTGTGTTGTGATGAGCTTCTGACCTGAGAACATATGTATAGGGCTGTGAGAGAGGGAATGAGGCTTCGCTACCTACCCTCGTTCCCTCTCGGGCTGCGTTGAAATCTCTTTTGGGCGATTGTATTTATTGAGGCTTTGTTATTATTGTTATTCCTTTTATCTGTTTATCATTGTTGCTGTTATTATTATTATTATTGCTATTTTCATTAGTGTCGTTGTTATCATTATAATTGTTATTATTACTATCATTATTATTACTATCATTATTACTTATTATTATTAGTGTTGTTGTTGTTATCATTATCATTATCATCATCATTATTATTATCAATATTATTATTATTATTATTATTACTATCATTATCATTACTGTTATTATTATTACTAATGTTGTTGTTGTTATTGTTGTCGCTGTAGTTATCATCATTACCAGTATTATATTATCAATATAATTGTTGTTGTTTCTGCTATTATGGTAATTTTTATTATCATTATTATCACATCATTATTATCATTATTATCATCATTATTATTATCATTATTATCATCATTATTATTATCATTATCACTATTATTATTGTTATTATTATTATTGCTATTATTGTTATTACTGTTGTTGTTACTGTCATTATCATTACAATTATCATCATCATTATCGTCATTATCATCAACATTGTTATTATTATTGTTGTTATTATCATTAATATCATTGTTACTATTTTCTTCGTCTTGTTATTACTATTATCATTATTATTGTTGTTAGTATTATCATTGCTTTTCTTATCGTTATTTTTTTTATTATTATTGTTATTATCATTATTGTAATTATCATTATAATTATTATTGTTGTTACTACTGTTATTATCATTACAATGATCATTATCGTCATTATCATCAACATTATTATTATTATTGTTATTGTCAGTAATATTATTATTGTTATTGTCAGTAATATTATTATTGTTATTGTCAGTAATATTATTATTGTTATTGTCATTAATATTATTACTATTCTTTATTCGTCTTGATATTAATATTATCATTATTATTATTGTTGTTAATATTATCATCTTTATTGTCATTACAACTGTCATTGATATATTGATTATTATTATCAATTATTAATATTATCAACATTATCATTCTTATAATTATCATTATTTCTGTCATTGCTATCATTATCATTATCATCATTATTATCATTATCATCATTATCATCATTATTATCATTATCATCATTATCATCAATGTTATCATTATCATCATTATTATCATCGTAATAATAATAATAGCTATTACTATTACTATTCTTATTACATTATTATTATTACAATCATTATTATTACTGTTATTTCTGTGCATAGCCTATTCATCTATCTATTCCTAATAAAGTAATTATGCATTTCCTACTTTGTATTATTATTATCATTATCACCATCATCATTTGAATCCCCACACTAATTAAGATGAAGTTTTTAAGGTTGAATACATGAAGATCTCATTCATATATATGCATGCCATGTATAAGAGTAAAAAATACAAATGTAGTGCTTTTTTAAAGTTATAAAAAAATCAATTATCTTTAAAAATGACTACAGTTAATAATAGGCCTTAAAAAAACAGAAACATTGCTAGCTCTTAGTTGCAGCCTTAGTAGGTACTTTCTTTGTTGCAGTCTTATATGTGGCTTTCTTTGTTGCAGTCTTGGATGTGGCTTTCTTTGTTGCAGTCTTGGATGTGGCTTTCTTTGTTGCAGTCTTGGATGTGGCTTTCTTTGTTGCAGTCTTAGATGTGGCTTTCTTTGTTGCAGTCTTGGATGTGGCTTTCTTTGTTGCAGTCTTGGATGTGGCTTTCTTTGTTGCAGTCTTGGATGTGGCTTTCTTTGTTGCAGTCTTGGATGTGGCTTTCTTTGTTGCAGTCTTGGATGTGGCTTTCTTTGTTGCAGTCTTGGATGTGGCTTTCTCTGTTGCAGTCTTGGATGTGGCTTTCTTTCTTGCAGTCTTGGATGTGGCTTTCTTTGTTGCAGTCTTGGCTGTGGCTTTCTTTGTTGCAGTCTTAGATGTGACTTTCTTTGTTGCAGTCTTGGACGTGGCTTTCTTTGTTGCAGTCTTTGATGTGGCTTTCTTTGTTACAGTCTTGGATGTGGCTTTCTTTGTTGCAGTCTTGGATGTGGCTTTCTTTGTTGCAGTCTTGGATGTGGCTTTCTTTGTTGCAGTCTTGGATGTGGCTTTCTTTGTTGCAGTCTTGGATGTGGCTTTCTTTGTTGCAGTCTTGGATGTGGCTTTCTTTGTTGCAGTCTTGGATGTGGCTTTCTTTGTTGCAGTCTTGGATGTGGCTTTCTTTGTTGCAGTCTTGGATGTGGCTTTCTTTGTTGCAGTCTTGGATGTGGCTTTCTTTGTTGCAGTCTTGGATGTGGCTTTCTTTGTTGCAGTCTTGGATGTGGCTTTCTTTGTTGCAGTCTTGGATGTGGCTTTCTTTGTTGCAGTCTTGGATGTGGCTTTCTTTGTTGCAGTCTTGGATGTGGCTTTCTTTGTTGCAGTCTTGGATGTGGCTTTCTTTGTTGCAGTCTTGGATGTGGCTTTCTTTGTTGCAGTCTTGGATGTGGCTTTCTCTGTTGCAGTCTTGGATGTGGCTTTCTTTGTTACAGTCTTGGATGTGGCTTTCTTTGTTGCAGTCTTGGATGTGGCTTTCTTTGTTGCAGTCTTGGATGTGGCTTTCTTTGTTGCAGTCTTGGATGTGGCTTTCTTTGTTGCAGTCTTGGATGTGGCTTTCTTTGTTGCAGTCTTGGATGTGGCTTTCTTTGTTGCAGTCTTGGATGTGGCTTTCTTTGCTGCAGTCTTGGATGTGGCTTTCTTTGTTGCAGTCTTGGATGTGGCTTTCTTTGTTGCAGTCTTGGATGTGGCTTTCTTTGTTGCAGTCTTGGATGTGGCTTTCTTTGCTGCAGTGTTGGATGTGGCTTTCTCTGTTGCAGTCTTGGATGTGGCTTTCTTTGTTGCAGTCTTGGATGTGGCTTTCTTTGTTGCAGTCTTGGATGTGGCTTTCTTTGTTGCAGTCTTGGATGTGGCTTTCTTTGTTGCAGTCTTGGATGTGGCTTTCTTTGTTGCAGTCTTGGATGTGGCTTTCTTTGTTGCAGTCTTGGATGTGGCTTTCTTTGTTGCAGTCTTGGATGTGGCTTTCTTTGTTGCAGTCTTGGATGTGGCTTTCTCTGTTGCAGTCTTGGATGTGGCTTTCTTTGTTGCAGTCTTAGGAGTGGGTTTCTTTGCCACCGCCTTTCCCGGAGTCTTCTCGTTCTTCGTCACCCTATTCTTTGCCGAGTCCTTCCTGAGCACAGCCTTCTTCAGCTCCTCCGGAAGTTTGAAGGAGCCGAAGGCGCCTGTGCCCTTAGTCTGCTGCAGGGACCCGCCGGCGACGCCCCTCCTCAGCGCCTGCTTCAGGTGCACGCCGGCGGCCCTCTCATCCCCGACCTGGAAGGAAGCGAGGATGAACCTGAGGATGGCTTGGCGAGAGGACCCGTTGCGCTCCTTGAGGGCCCTGAGGGCGGCGGCGACCATCTCGCTGTACTTGGGATGGGCGCGCTTGGCCGACATGCTTGACATGGCGACAAGGACAAGGGCGTGAAGGTGCTGAGAGGCTTTCCGATGCAATCTCGGCGACGCGGGAGAGGCAAGTGACGCCCTGGCAGCAAGGCGGACCTTGATGAGGGCGCCGAGGGACGGGCATTCCCCGATTCTCTTGAAAACGAGGACGCTCTTCGGCAGTGCAGTTCTGGGGAAAGAAAATCGTCTTATGTGCACTTAATTCGTTACCGAATTATTTTATATAATAAATGAATGGAATCTGGTTATTTTATTACTTCTCTAAATAATGCACGCGCATGGGTGGCAAGAATACTTGCCATGACCACTGTAATATAGGTTTATTTAGTGTATATACACAGATGGCTCTACAAGTGTTTATTCGCTAAGGAGTCAGTTATTAGTCCTACCTATATCACCTGTTTACCCTTTTCTGTTGACCCTTGGAAAGAGTCTTTTGTATTACTTCATTGTCTCAAATGTTACCAACATTATAAATAACAATTAAATAATAACAATAATAACAGTATCGATATCAATTGTATTAAAGAGAAAAAGACACACTTTCCCGCCAATTCAAGGAATTGATAGACTCCTTGCTGGCTACAGGGGACAGAACGTAAATCCGTGGTGGTTGGGTTAATATTGTAAGAGGCGTGAGACGACTGTATTTCTACGATGAAAATAGATAAATAGTTGTATGCTAAGGTAAGAAAAAAAAAAAAAAACGGATCGCCGGTTTTCGAATCTCCTTATTCTACGGCTTCCTATGTTTGTTTGTTTGTTTTAGCAAGTAGGTGCAGTTTTGTTGCAGTCTTGTGTTTATTTCGGCCAGAAAGTTAAAGAAATCTTAAACTTTTCTGAAATTAAACATGAAAGAGATCCAGCCTGAAATATGAAGAGTTTAATCATGGTAATACTTGAAACTAACAACTGATAAACGTAAAAGTTCTGTAGTGAACAAAAAATCATTCTTTCGCTCTATCTATCTCTCACACTCTCTTTACTTATCTATCTCTTACTCTCTCTCTCTCTTTACTTGTCTATTTCTTTTTTTCTACCTATCTATCTATCTCTCCTTCTTTCTCTCTCTCTCTCTCTCAATATATTTAAATATATTTACGCATCTATCCCTCGACCTGTCTTTCCTCATCCCCAACATTAGATCCAAGAGACTACAATTATTGCTTTAAGACATAAAGTTACTGTCTTCGTGCCTATTTGGCGCTTGTTTAAAACGTCTTTTGTGTCACAGGGAAAAGTTCTTAGCTTGTAATTGAACTTACGTGTCCGCTCGCTGGAGATCGGGTTCTGATAGAATGTTGTGTTTTATATTTACTTTCTTTTCTTTAGCCTTATTTTCAAATTTGTTTTTATGACTTTAAGGGAAATTACATCTGCTCGCCCATATATAACACTATATATATATATATATATATATATATATATATATATATATATATGCATTTGCCATTACATTATCGACAATAGAATAAAAAAAAAAAAAAAAAAAAAATGTGTTTGATGTATCTCTCGTATTCCCTTTGATTTTTCGGCTTAGTTAAGATGAAATTCAACAGTACTCATTGATAATACTATCCATAGATCCTTATGCTAGACCAAGGTTCATATATAGAGTAAAGAAATGCAATCAAGATTGTATTTTAATCTTATACATAACAGTCATTTACATGAACAATCATATTCCAAAGTAACTGTTATATAAATCAACAGTTGTCAATAATATAACTTGAAATTTCTAAAGAGATGGTTAGCTCTTCCCATTTTTTGTTGCTGTTTTCTTAACAGTCTGTTTCTTTGCTGTCGCCTTCTTTGTTGCTCCGTCCTTTGCGATGGATTTCTTTGGAGTCTTAGTAATTGTTTTCTTTGTTACAGACTTAGAAGTGGCTTTCTTTGTTACAGTCTTAGTGGGGACTTTCTTTGTTATAGACTTAGCGCTGGGTTTCTTAGTTGCAGTCTTAGCACTGGGATTCTGTGTGGCACTCTTAGCGTTGGGTTTCTTTGTTGGAGTCTTACCGCTGGGTTTCTTCGTTGCAGTCTTAGCGCTGGATTTCTTTGTTGCAGTCTTAGCGCTGGATTTCTTTGTTGCAGTCTTACCGCTGGGTTTCTTCGTTGCAGTCTTAGCGCTGGATTTCTTCGTTGCAGTCTTAGCGCTGGGTTTCTTTGCCGTCACGTTTCCCGGAGTCTTCTCGTTCTTCGTCACCTTTTTTGCCGAGTCCTTCCTGAGCGCAGCCTTCTTCAGCTCCTTCGAAAGTTTGAAGGAGCCGGAGGCGCCGGTGCCCTTAGTCTGCTGCAGGGACCCGCCGGCGACGCCCCTCCTCAGCGCCTGCTTCAGGTGAACGCCGGCGACCTTCTCGTCCCCGATCTGGAAGGAAGCGAGGATGAACCTGAGGATGGCTTGGCGAGAGGACCCGTTGCGCTCCTTGAGGGCCCTGAGGGCGGCGCCGACCATCTCGCTGTACTTGGGATGAACGCACTTGGCTGAAGGACCTTCAGCCGACGTGCTCGACATGGCGACAGATCGAAGGCAGGCGTTTAGAGGCTTTCCGATGCGATCGCGGCAATGCGAGTGAGGCGAGTGACGCCCTGGTTGCAAGGCGGACCTTAATGAAGGCGCCGAGGGACGGGGGTTCCTGGTTTCTCTCGGATGACGCTCATCGGTAGTGCATTTCTAGGGAAGGGAAAACACCGAGGAATATTCCATTATAAATGAATGGAATCGAGTTATTTCATTACTTCCCCAATAATTATTTCTCCAATACACGCGCGTGTATTTGAAAGTAGTCATATCAATATTGTTTGAGGCGCGAGACGATTGTATTTCTACAATAATATATAAATAAATGTATGCAAAACAAAATCGGTTCGCCGGTTTTCGAATCTCCTGTTCTACTGCTTCGCAAGTTTGTTTTTGTTAGTAGACGCATAATCCCTCTCGGCTAAAGGGAAGGAAATGTAAAACCTTTAATTATGGTAATACTTGAAATTCTAACAACTGAGAAACATAAAGGCTCTGTAGAGAAAAAAAACATCTC
>NC_061852.1:5187037-5192037 GCF_019202785.1 Penaeus chinensis | reverse complement strand
TTCTTTGTTGCAGTCGTGGCGTTGGGTTTCTTTGTTGCAGTCTTAGAAGTGGGCTTCTTCGGTGCAATCATAGAAGTGGATTTCTTCGCTGCAGTCTTAGAAATGGGCTTCTTCGCTGCTGTCTTAGAAATGGGCTTCTTCGCTGCAGTCTTAGAAATGGGCTTCTTCGCTGCAGTCTTAGAAATGGGCTTCTTCGCTGCAGTCTTAGAAATGGGCTTCTTCGCTGCAGTCTTAGAAGTGAGTTTCTTCATTGCAGACTTAGCGTTGGGTTTCTTTGCCACCACCTTTCCCGGAGTCTTCTCCTTCTTCGTTACCTTCTTCTTGACAGAGTCCTTTCTGGGCGCAGCCTTCTTCAGCTCCTTCGAAAGTTTGAAGGAGCCGGAGGCGCCAGTGCCCTTGGTCTGCTGCAGGGACCCGCCGACGACGCCCCTCCTCAGCGCCTGCTTCAGGTGCACGCCGACGGCCCTCTCATCCCCGACCTGGAAGGAAGCGAGGATGAACCTGAGGATGGCTTGGCGAGAGGACCCGTTGCGCTCCTTGAGGGCCCTGAGGGCGGCGGCGACCATCTCGCTGTACTTGGGATGGTCCCGCTTGGCCGAAGGACCTCTGGCCGACGTGCTCGACATAGCGACAGGACGGGGGCGACAAGGCGTTGGGAGGCTTTCCGATGCGATCGCGGCGACGCGGGAGAGGCAAGTGTCGTCCTGGCTGTGAGGCAGACCTTAATGAGGGCGCCGAGGGACGGGGATTCCCCGGTTCTCTCGAATGCGAGGACGCTCTTCGGCAGTGCACTTCTAGGGAAGGGAAACCGTTGGATGTGCACTTAATTCTTTACCGAATAATATCCTAGAATGAATTAATGGAATCGAGTTATTTCATTACTTCTCTAATAAATGCACACGCGCGTGTATATGAAAATAGTCGTGTTACTTCTATACTGAAAAATAGATAAATAGATATATGCTCAAAAAAAAAAAAAAAAAAAGTCGGATCGTCGGTTTTCGAATTTCCTTTTCTACTACTTCCTAAGTGTGTTTGTTTTTAGTTGGTAGGTGCACAATCTAATTCTATTGCAGTATTGTGTTTATTTCGGCCAGAAAGTGAAAGAAATTAACACGGAAACACATCCAGCCTGAAAATGTGCAGAGTTTAATCATGGTAATATTTGATCTTGTAATTCTAACAACTGACAAACATACAGGCTCTGTAAAGAAAAAAATCTCTCTAATTATCTCTCTCTCTATTTCTTTAATTTATCTATTTATTTCGCTCTATATATCTCCCACTGTTTGTCTATCTCTCCACCTGTCTTTCCACATCCCCAACATTAAATCCAAGAGACTGCAATTTTTGCTTTTAGACATCGATTCACTGTCTTCGTGCCTTTTTGGCGCTTATATAGGGTTCTAATATATTATATTTTGTGTTTCCCTTCTTTTCTTTATTCTTCTTTTCATTTTCTTAAGGGAAATAACATTGGTCGTCGATATAACATATATACATTACAACATCGACAAGAGAATAAAAAATAATTATTTATTTGATATTTGTTTTTCCGACCTAGTTAAGATGCAATTCATCAATATTCATTGATAATATTACCCAGTGATCCTTAAGCTATGTATAAGTTCATATTAAAAGTAAAAAAGTTCAATCAAGGACGTATGTTTAATCTTACACACAAACAGACATTTGCATAAACAATCTCATTCAAAAGTAACCGATATAAATCAACAGTTGTCAATAATATAGCATTTAAATATTGCAGGAAGATCGTTAGCTCCTCCCATTCTTTGTGGTTTGTTTCTTTGTTGCTGTTTTCTTGACAGTCTGTTTCTTTGCTGTTGCCTTTTTTTTTTTTTTTTTTTTTGCTTCGTTCTTTGGAGTGATCTTTGCGGTGGGTTTCTTTGGAGTCTTAGAAGTGGGTTTCTTTGTTGCAGTCTTAGAGGTAGGTCGTATCACTGGGGTTTTTTGCCGACGCCTTTCTCGGGGTCTTCCCGTTCTTCGTCACCTTCTTGGCCGAGTTCTTCCTAGGCGCAGCCATCTTCAGCTCCTTGAAGAGCCTGAAGGAGCCGGAGGCGCCGGCGCCCTTAGTCTGCTGCAGACACCCCTCCTCAGCGTCTGCTTCAGGTGCACGCCGGCGGCCCTCTCGTCTCCGACCTGGAAAGAAGCGCGGATAAACCTGAGGATGGCTTGCCGGGAGGAGCCGTTGCGCTTCTTGAGGCCCTTGAGGACGGCGGCGACCATCTCTCTGTACTAGGGATGGGCGCGCTTGGCCGAAGGACGCTTGGATATGAAATGAGGGCGCTGAGGGACGAGCTTTCCCGGTTCTCGAATATGCAGACGAACACACACATGTACATTAATATCTGCGTGTTTCTATTTATATATCTGTGCATGTGTTAAATGAGATAGCATGATAGTACCTTATAGTGTTTTAATAAGATATCAAAACAAGAAAATTTGTATAACTGACTACGAATGTTTATTTGGCATCTATACATAAAGGAGTTCCTAACCAGGTTTATTTTTTGACCACCTTCTTGTTTGTGGATTTCTTTTCCGTTTTCTTAGCTGCAGACTTCTTGGTCATTTTCTTGGTGGCTGGCTGCTTGAGCGCGGTTTTCTTCGTCGGCGGTTTCTTGGCTGTGGCTTTCTTTGTCGAAACCTTTTCCTTTGTGGTTTTCTTCTGTGATTCCTTCTTCGCGCTGGGCTTCTTCGTCACGTCTTTTTTGGCTGTGGTCTTTTTGGCGGATATTTTCTTCGCTGAAGTCTTTTTGGCGGATGTTTCCTTCGCTGAAGTCTTTTTGGCGGCTGGTTTCTTGACAGTGGTCTTCTTCGCGACCGGTTTCTTCGCAGCGGGTTTCCTTCCCTCCGCCTTGCTTTCCACCTTGGCCAGCTTGAAAGAGCCAGAGGCCCCCGTCCCCTTCACCTGGACCAGAGACCCGCCGGCAACGCCCTTCTTCAGCGCCAGCCGGACATGAACGCCTGCTTTCTTCTCGTCCTCGACCCCGTAGAAGCTCAGGACGTACTTGAGGATCGCCTGACGGGAGGAACCACTCCGCTCCTTCAAGGCTCTGATGGCGGCGGCGACCATCTCGCTGTACTTGGGGCGTCCGGCTGCCTCTCCGGCTTGCTTGGCAGCACTCTCGACCATTATGGAAACGAGATTTAAAGTTCTAATACACTCAACGATTCTCTGAAAAGGCGTTTGGTGAAGGCAAGGCCGAGGGTGTGTTGTGATGAGCTTCGGGCCTGGGAACATATGTATAGGGCTGTGAGAGAGGGAATGAGGCTTCGCTACCTACCCTTGTTCCCTCTCGGGCTGCGTTCAAATCTACTTTGGGTAATTATCTATAATGAGCCTTTGTTATTATTATTCATGTTATCATCATCATTACTATTATTATTCATGTTATCATCATCATTATTATTATTATTCATGTTATCATCATCATTATTATTATTATTATTATTGTTATCATCATCATTATTATTATTAGTCATGTTATCATCATCATTATTATTATTAGTCATGTTATCATCATCATTATTATTATTATCAGTAGTAGTAATAGTATCATCATCATTGATATCATTAATATCATTATCATTAATATCATTATTATTAATATCATTATCATTAATATCATTATCATTAATATCATTATCATTAATATCATTATCATTAATATCATTATCATTAATATCATTATCATTAATATCATTATTATTAATATCATTATCATTAATATCATTATCATTAATATCATTATCATTAATATCATTATCATTAATATCATTATCATTAATATCATTATCATTAATATCATTATCATTAATATCATTATCATTAATATCATTATCATTAATATCATTATCATTAATATCATTATCATTAATATCATTATCATTAATATCATTATCATTAATATCATTATCATTAATATCATTATCATTAATACCATTATCATTAATATGATTATCATTATTATGATTATCATTAATATCATTATCATTAATATCATTATCATTAATATCATTATCATTAATATCATTATCATTAATATCATTAATATAATTGATATCATTACTACCAATATGATTATTATTGTTATTATTACTATTGTTTTTATTATTACTATTATTATTGTTGTTATTATTATTACTATTATTATTATTATTATTATCATTACTATTATTATCATTATAAATATCATCATTATAATTATCATTATTATCAATATCATTGTTATTATCTGTATTGCCATTACAACTATTATTATCAATGTTGCTGTTTTCATAATTATTATTATAATTACTATTAGCATTATCACTATTATTTTTGTTATTATCATTATTACTTTTGTAGTTATTTTATTATTATTATTACTGTTATTATTATTATTATTATTGCTACTGTTATTATCATTACAATTATCATCGCCGTCACAATCGTTATTAATATTAGGGTTATTACTATTATTATCATTATTATTATTATGATTATTTTATTATTATGATTATTTTTATTATTGTTATTAGTATCATTTTTATTATTACTTTTGTTGTAGTTATTTTATCATTATTATTATTATTATTATTACTGTTATTATTATTATTACTATTATTATTATTATAATCATTTCTACTGTTATCATTAAAATTATTATTATCGCCACCATTATTATTACTATTATTATCATTATTATTATTATCATCATTATATTTATTGTTATTACTATTATTATTATTATTTCTATTATCATTATCTTTATATCTATTATTATTATTATTGTTATTATTATAATTGTTGTTGTTACTCTTGTTATCATTAGTCATATCAATATTGTTTGAGGCGCGAGACGATTGTATTTCTACAATAATATATAAATAAATGTATGCAAAACAAAATCGGTTCGCCGGTTTTCGAATCTCCTGTTCTACTGCTTCGCAAGTTTGTTTTTGTTAGTAGACGCATAATCCCTCTCGGCTAAAGG
>NC_061852.1:5177037-5182037 GCF_019202785.1 Penaeus chinensis | reverse complement strand
TTGCATTCCTAGTGGGGACTTTCTTTGTTGCATTCCTAGTGGGGACTTTCTTTGTTGTAGACTTAGAACTAGAGTTAGGTTTCTTCGCTGCTCCGTTGTTTGGTGTGCTCTTTGCGCCGGGTTTCTTTGTTGCAGTCGTGGCGTTGGGTTTCTTTGTTGCAGTCTTAGAAGTGGGCTTCTTCGGTGCAATCATAGAAGTGGATTTCTTCGCTGCAGTCTTAGAAATGGGCTTCTTCGCTGCTGTCTTAGAAATGGGCTTCTTCGCTGCAGTCTTAGAAATGGGCTTCTTCGCTGCAGTCTTAGAAATGGGCTTCTTCGCTGCAGTCTTAGAAATGGGCTTCTTCGCTGCAGTCTTAGAAGTGAGTTTCTTCATTGCAGACTTAGCGTTGGGTTTCTTTGCCACCACCTTTCCCGGAGTCTTCTCCTTCTTCGTTACCTTCTTCTTGACAGAGTCCTTTCTGGGCGCAGCCTTCTTCAGCTCCTTCGAAAGTTTGAAGGAGCCGGAGGCGCCAGTGCCCTTGGTCTGCTGCAGGGACCCGCCGACGACGCCCCTCCTCAGCGCCTGCTTCAGGTGCACGCCGACGGCCCTCTCATCCCCGACCTGGAAGGAAGCGAGGATGAACCTGAGGATGGCTTGGCGAGAGGACCCGTTGCGCTCCTTGAGGGCCCTGAGGGCGGCGGCGACCATCTCGCTGTACTTGGGATGGTCCCGCTTGGCCGAAGGACCTCTGGCCGACGTGCTCGACATAGCGACAGGACGGGGGCGACAAGGCGTTGGGAGGCTTTCCGATGCGATCGCGGCGACGCGGGAGAGGCAAGTGTCGTCCTGGCTGTGAGGCAGACCTTAATGAGGGCGCCGAGGGACGGGGATTCCCCGGTTCTCTCGAATGCGAGGACGCTCTTCGGCAGTGCACTTCTAGGGAAGGGAAACCGTTGGATGTGCACTTAATTCTTTACCGAATAATATCCTAGAATGAATTAATGGAATCGAGTTATTTCATTACTTCTCTAATAAATGCACACGCGCGTGTATATGAAAATAGTCGTGTTACTTCTATACTGAAAAATAGATAAATAGATATATGCTCAAAAAAATTCCTTTTCTACTACTTCCTAAGTGTGTTTGTTTTTAGTTGGTAGGTGCACAATCTAATTCTATTGCAGTATTGTGTTTATTTCGGCCAGAAAGTGAAAGAAATTAACACGGAAACACATCCAGCCTGAAAATGTGCAGAGTTTAATCATGGTAATATTTGATCTTGTAATTCTAACAACTGACAAACATACAGGCTCTGTAAAGAAAAAAATCTCTCTAATTATCTCTCTCTCTATTTCTTTAATTTATCTATTTATTTCGCTCTATATATCTCCCACTGTTTGTCTATCTCTCCACCTGTCTTTCCACATCCCCAACATTAAATCCAAGAGACTGCAATTTTTGCTTTTAGACATCGATTCACTGTCTTCGTGCCTTTTTGGCGCTTATATAGGGTTCTAATATATTATATTTTGTGTTTCCCTTCTTTTCTTTATTCTTCTTTTCATTTTCTTAAGGGAAATAACATTGGTCGTCGATATAACATATATACATTACAACATCGACAAGAGAATAAAAAATAATTATTTATTTGATATTTGTTTTTCCGACCTAGTTAAGATGCAATTCATCAATATTCATTGATAATATTACCCAGTGATCCTTAAGCTATGTATAAGTTCATATTAAAAGTAAAAAAGTTCAATCAAGGACGTATGTTTAATCTTACACACAAACAGACATTTGCATAAACAATCTCATTCAAAAGTAACCGATATAAATCAACAGTTGTCAATAATATAGCATTTAAATATTGCAGGAAGATCGTTAGCTCCTCCCATTCTTTGTGGTTTGTTTCTTTGTTGCTGTTTTCTTGACAGTCTGTTTCTTTGCTGTTGCCTTTTTTTTTTTTTTTTTTTTTTGCTTCGTTCTTTGGAGTGATCTTTGCGGTGGGTTTCTTTGGAGTCTTAGAAGTGGGTTTCTTTGTTGCAGTCTTAGAGGTAGGTCGTATCACTGGGGTTTTTTGCCGACGCCTTTCTCGGGGTCTTCCCGTTCTTCGTCACCTTCTTGGCCGAGTTCTTCCTAGGCGCAGCCATCTTCAGCCGGAGGCGCCGGCGCCCTTAGTCTGCTGCAGACACCCCTCCTCAGCGTCTGCTTCAGGTGCACGCCGGCGGCCCTCTCGTCTCCGACCTGGAAAGAAGCGCGGATAAACCTGAGGATGGCTTGCCGGGAGGAGCCGTTGCGCTTCTTGAGGCCCTTGAGGACGGCGGCGACCATCTCTCTGTACTAGGGATGGGCGCGCTTGGCCGAAGGACGCTTGGATATGAAATGAGGGCGCTGAGGGACGAGCTTTCCCGGTTCTCGAATATGCAGACGAACACACACATGTACATTAATATCTGCGTGTTTCTATTTATATATCTGTGCATGTGTTAAATGAGATAGCATGATAGTACCTTATAGTGTTTTAATAAGATATCAAAACAAGAAAATTTGTATAACTGACTACGAATGTTTATTTGGCATCTATACATAAAGGAGTTCCTAACCAGGTTTATTTTTTGACCACCTTCTTGTTTGTGGATTTCTTTTCCGTTTTCTTAGCTGCAGACTTCTTGGTCATTTTCTTGGTGGCTGGCTGCTTGAGCGCGGTTTTCTTCGTCGGCGGTTTCTTGGCTGTGGCTTTCTTTGTCGAAACCTTTTCCTTTGTGGTTTTCTTCTGTGATTCCTTCTTCGCGCTGGGCTTCTTCGTCACGTCTTTTTTGGCTGTGGTCTTTTTGGCGGATATTTTCTTCGCTGAAGTCTTTTTGGCGGATGTTTCCTTCGCTGAAGTCTTTTTGGCGGCTGGTTTCTTGACAGTGGTCTTCTTCGCGACCGGTTTCTTCGCAGCGGGTTTCCTTCCCTCCGCCTTGCTTTCCACCTTGGCCAGCTTGAAAGAGCCAGAGGCCCCCGTCCCCTTCACCTGGACCAGAGACCCGCCGGCAACGCCCTTCTTCAGCGCCAGCCGGACATGAACGCCTGCTTTCTTCTCGTCCTCGACCCCGTAGAAGCTCAGGACGTACTTGAGGATCGCCTGACGGGAGGAACCACTCCGCTCCTTCAAGGCTCTGATGGCGGCGGCGACCATCTCGCTATACTTGGGGCGTCCGGCTGCCTCTCCGGCTTGCTTGGCAGCACTCTCGACCATTATGGAAACGAGATTTAAAGTTCTAATACACTCAACGATTCTCTGAAAAGGCGTTTGGTGAAGGCAAGGCCGAGGGTGTGTTGTGATGAGCTTCGGGCCTGGGAACATATGTATAGGGCTGTGAGAGAGGGAATGAGGCTTCGCTACCTACCCTTGTTCCCTCTCGGGCTGCGTTCAAATCTACTTTGGGTAATTATCTATAATGAGCCTTTGTTATTATTATTCATGTTATCATCATCATTACTATTATTATTCATGTTATCATCATCATTATTATTATTATTCATGTTATCATCATCATTATTATTATTATTATTATTGTTATCATCATCATTATTATTATTAGTCATGTTATCATCATCATTATTATTATTAGTCATGTTATCATCATCATTATTATTATTATCAGTAGTAGTAATAGTATCATCATCATTGATATCATTAATATCATTATCATTAATATCATTATTATTAATATCATTATCATTAATATCATTATCATTAATATCATTATCATTAATATCATTATCATTAATATCATTATCATTAATATCATTATCATTAATATCATTATTATTAATATCATTATCATTAATATCATTATCATTAATATCATTATCATTAATATCATTATCATTAATATCATTATCATTAATATCATTATCATTAATATCATTATCATTAATATCATTATCATTAATATCATTATCATTAATATCATTATCATTAATATCATTATCATTAATATCATTATCATTAATATCATTATCATTAATATCATTATCATTAATATCATTATCATTAATACCATTATCATTAATATGATTATCATTATTATGATTATCATTAATATCATTATCATTAATATCATTATCATTAATATCATTATCATTAATATCATTATCATTAATATCATTAATATAATTGATATCATTACTACCAATATGATTATTATTGTTATTATTACTATTGTTTTTATTATTACTATTATTATTGTTGTTATTATTATTACTATTATTATTATTATTATTATCATTACTATTATTATCATTATAAATATCATCATTATAATTATCATTATTATCAATATCATTGTTATTATCTGTATTGCCATTACAACTATTATTATCAATGTTGCTGTTTTCATAATTATTATTATAATTACTATTAGCATTATCACTATTATTTTTGTTATTATCATTATTACTTTTGTAGTTATTTTATTATTATTATTACTGTTATTATTATTATTATTATTGCTACTGTTATTATCATTACAATTATCATCGCCGTCACAATCGTTATTAATATTAGGGTTATTACTATTATTATCATTATTATTATTATGATTATTTTATTATTATGATTATTTTTATTAGTGTTATTAGTATCATTTTTATTATTACTTTTGTTGTAGTTATTTTATCATTATTATTATTATTATTATTACTGTTATTATTATTATTACTATTATAATCATTTCTACTGTTATCATTAAAATTATTATTATCGCCACCATTATTATTACTATTATTATCATTATTATTATTATCATCATTATATTTATTGTTATTACTATTATTATTATTATTTCTATTATCATTATCTTTATATCTATTATTATTATTATTGTTATTATTATAATTGTTGTTGTTACTCTTGTTATCATTACAAATATCATCTTCAATATCGTTATCATCCTTATTGTTATCATTGTTATTGTTATCATTATTATTATCATTATTATTATTATCATTATTATTATCATTATTATTA